>NW_022111323.1:4790838-4793116 GCF_000313985.2 Echinops telfairi | reverse complement strand
AAAGCTAGAGAAACACTTTGATTCAGTCATTAACAAATACCAGTGTCTATGTACAAGGCACCGTTATTAGAAGCTTATCTACAATGACTATCATTTTACTATTACAAATGAGAGGAGTAAGGAGTCAGGTTTCCTAGACAATGAAGTGCCTTAAAGACAAATAGAGTTTGACGTGATGAGGCTTAGGGAGAAGGGTGTTCCCACAATGGCAAATCTGAATAATTGCTGCTGGGGGAATATGCATTCAGCCAATCTGGAACAGAGCAACAAGGAATGAGAAGTTGAAGAGGGCAGGGGTGGAGCAGTTGGAAGAAAAGACTAGAGAAGTATGTTAGGCCAGGTACTGTACATTGGTTGTGAAGTGTGGGCTTTATCTTGTAGGCCAAGGCGAACCCCCGAGAGTTTTAAGTGAGGTAATAATATTTGCTTTAGAAAGTTCACTGGGTGGGGAAAAGAAGATGAGCTCAGTATGAGTCCTGTTGAATCTGAGGGGCCTGCAGGACATTCAAGTTGGGGTGGGTTCAAGAGGGCTGGCTGGAGGCCTGGGGTTAAGATTATCAGCATGCAGATAGGAGCTGATGCAGAGGGAGGATGAACTCATGCAAGAAGCCTGAGTAGCATGGAAGGGGAGGAGGAGGACTGGTTCCTGGGCCTTGTAGTATTCAATGGTTGAGTAAGGAAGAGGAGTTGAAAAAAGGAAACGAAGAGTAGCCAAAGAACTAAGAGGGCAAATAAGAAAGTGTTGGGGATGGCTAGTGAATACTTGTCAAAAGAAATTACTAGGGGTGACTAAGATCAGCTATCAAAATGAACATTTTTTCAGAGGCAAAGAATCAATGAGAATCTTTATGCTTTAAACATTAGTCAAAATGAGATTCTGGTCCAGCAGGTGTGGGTAGGGACTGGGATCTCTACTTCTGACAATTGATTCAGGAGTGTTGGGCTATGGCATTTACCTTGAGACTCGCTGCCATAAATAAAGTTTTAGGGAGCAGGTAAGGTAAAACACAGGGTAGGGAGAATGCTAAAATGACTTTTCCTTGGGGCAGATAGAAAGCCTAGGTAACTAGCAGTTAGAGCTCCCCTCCTCACCCACCCACCCACACAGAGTATTGGTCTCTTAGAATCCAGGTGCAGGCCCGGAGCCCAGCCAGGAGTAAACTGAGCCTCAGCATGGAAAATATGGAACCAAGATATATGAGGGTTGGGGGATGGGGAAGATAATAATTCAAGCCATGCAGATCTGCCTGCTAAAGGAACAAGAGAAGGGGGGCGGCCATGGACTAGTGAACAGCAAATGAGATATGAGCTTGCAATGTGATATGGTCGTTCAATAAAATCAGTCTCTCTCTCTCTCTTTCACCACAGCATGAGGAACTGTATTAAAGGGTCACAGCATAGTGCTGGGCTGCTGCAGCGCAAAGCCAAAACCAAGAGCTCCCCAGCCCCAGCCTTAGCCTCAGATTTCTAGGACAACACACCGAGGAGTCTTCATGACATCCTATTCAGACAGAGGGCTACTGGAAGCCCCTTGACACTACAATGGGAGCTGAATCAGTCTGTGAGAGAAGCAGGATTTCAGTGCACTGCAGAACAGACTACGATGATTCTAGTCCTAGTTCTGGCATTGATGGGCTGTCATCTCTGGGACTCTAATCATGCCTCACAGGAGTAAGAGTCTAGATGGCATGGGCCCTTCAAGTTATAGTATATCGGATCTTCATGGATAGTAGATTTTATGTATTTTGTCCTGACCCTCTCTTTAGGACAAATAGAAAGTAGCCTAGTACTTTGTTCTACTGACTGCTGAGATTTGGTTTCATTTCACAACAACCCTGTGAGGAAGAAATTATTTCCATAACAGAGGAGGACATTAAGTTTTGGGGAATTGGTCAATTGGGTCTATATCAGCAGTTCTCAACCTGTGGGTCGCGACCCCTTTGAGAGCCAACCACCCTTTCACAGGGGTTGCCCGATACATAACAGTAGCAAAATTACAGTATGAAGTAACAACAAAAATAATTTTATGGTTGGGGGGTCACCACAGCATGAGGAACTGTATTAAAGGGTCACAGCATTAGGAAGGGTGAGAACCACTGGTCTAGATGTTAGCGGAAGAAGAATTATGGCCTCAGATTTTGGATATTCTACCCAAGGATTCTGAATTCTGGGGATTCCTGGATTCCATGTTCCCTGAGAGGTTTTTTAAAATTGTATTGTTGGCATATAATTTACATATCATACAAATTAATCATTCAATCATATTAAAAAGAGTTGT
>NW_022111323.1:4779044-4789210 GCF_000313985.2 Echinops telfairi | reverse complement strand
ATTAATCACTATGCTTTAATTATATTCAATTTCTAACAATGAAAATACATCCTGCGTATCAGATATTTACATTACAATTCTTAACAGTAGCAAAAGTATAGTTATGAAGTAACAACGAAAATAATTTTATGGTTGGGGGTCACCACATGAGGAACTGTATTAAAGGGTCGCGGCATTAGGAAAGCTGAGAACCACTGTCTAAAGTTCTACACACGTCCTGAGTAGAAAATAGGTTTAAAGTGTCCAACCAGGTATTTTCCCCTTAGGTTCTATGAAGCATTGTTAAGCATATTCCCCACCCCCACCCCCGATGGGAGGTTGCTTCACTCAGTTTACCCACCAAAACAAATTTAATCACCTTCTTTGAGACACACATGCCCCATCTCCTGCCAGTCTTGGCTTGAATTTCCAGTAAGATTCATTTATCACTCTTGTAGGAGTCTGTGACCTTAGCACAATTTTGTATGGCAGCAACTGAATGATCTTCCCCTTTCACCCATCTTGAAAAACTGACCCCCAGCTCAGGTGAGGTCTCCTTTGGCAAAGTGACTAAAACATACATTAAGAAAAATGATGTATACATAAATAGGGCACTAGGCAGGTTCTCTACCTCCTTGCTTGGGAGAGCGGATTAGAAGATGACATGCCCTGAGAGCAGAAACCTGCCTTCCTTTTAGTATTTGTCTTTACAGTAGTGGACTCATACAATATTTGTCCTTTTGTGATTGAGTAACTTCACTCAGTATAATGGTTTCCAGGTCTGTCCATGTCGTGATGTATTTCATGGTTTCATTGCTGATTTTAGGGATGCGTAGTATTCCATAATATGTATATAGCAGTTTCTTTATCCATTCTTCTACTGATGGGCATTTGGGCTGCTTCCAACATTTTGCTATTGTGAACTGTGCTGCAATGAGCATATATATGCTTGTGTTCTGTTTTTTAATTCTTTGTGGTATTTTCCCAGCAAAAGTATTGCTGGGTTACATGATATTTCGATTCCCAGTTGTTTTAGGTATTTAGATATTTCCATCTTACTCTCCACAATGGTTGGAACAAGCAGTGTTCCAAATCTCTCCACAGAGTTCCAATGTACAGCAGAGTTCCAACCTCTCCACACCCTCTCCAGCATTTGTTATTCTCTAGGTTTTTTTTCATTGTGGGCCAGACCAAGAGTTTGAGCACTGCTATAGTACAGTGAATTATTTAATAACACTTTTCTAGCCATAGTTTTTGTTAAAACCACCCAAACATTTTTCTCAGGATGCATCTGGGTAAGAGATAATAGAAGATACTAATTGTATTTAGTTAGGAGTGGTTGTTAGCAGAGCTGCCATCCTGGTGGATATAAAATGAGTCATCTCAGAAGCAGGAAAGGGGAGATTTCACTACCACTGAGAGAAATGAGACAAGATTGAGTATACCCTTTGACCCTGCGATTCTTGTGCATTGAAATCCAAGATCCTGAAGACAGTTGTGATATCAAAGAAGCAACAGAGGAATGGCAGAGGAGCAGCACCAATCAAATGGTAAGTCATACAAGAGACATAGTAGTGGATTTCCCAGCTCATGTAGTATGTGAAGCTGAGTGGCCTTGAATAGGAGGTTGACTTACATTGTGGGATAATTCCAGGCACTTAATTGGGGGCACTAGGTTTTCTTCCACCACGTGTCTGTCAGTTTGTCATACTGTGGTGGTTTGTGTGTTGCTGTAATTCTAGAAGCTATGACACTGGTATTTCAAATGTCACCAGGGTCACTCAATGTGAACAGATTACAGTGAAGTTTCCAGACTAAGAATAGACTACTAAGAAAGAATGCATTGTCCACTTTGAAAGATGTAGCTTCTGAAAACCTTATTCATACTGAGGAAAATACTATAAATTCTTCATACGTAAGTTCAGGTTGAAGTTGAAGAAAATGAAAACAAGTCCATGAGAGCCAAAATACAACCTTGAAGATAGCCCACTTAAATTTCAAGGACAGGTTTGATCCATTAAAAACTAATGACAGAAGGCCTGATGGGCTGTGGGATGACACCAAGAATATTATTCATGAAGAATGAAAAAGATCATTAAAAAGACAGCATGGTAACAAAAAAAAAGACAGGAAGCAAAGAAAAGATGCAAGTACATGACTGAGACAATGGAAACTTACTATGAATCAGAGTAGCTAAAGCAAATGGAAGAAATGATGAAATCAAAGGGCAGCTCCAGAAGACAATGTCAAATATTATAATGAAATGTGAAAAGACATAGAGTTAGAAAACCCAAAAGAAGAACACACAACATATATGAAACTGAAAAATGAAAGAAAAAAATTTAAGTCTTAAGTTGAAATATTGAAAGATTCCATGGGAAAAATATTGAGTGATGCAGGAAACATCCAAAGAAGATGAAAGAAATACACAGAGTCACTGTACCACCAAGAACTAGTCAACATTTAATCACTTCAAGAATTAGCATATGAGCCAGAATCAATGGTACTGAAGGAAGAAGGTCATGCTGCACTGAAACACTAGCCAAAAATAAGGCTGCAGGAATTGATGGAATACCAACTGAAATGCATCAAAGAGCTGATGAAACATGGAAGTCTGTACCAGGAAATTTGCAAGACAGCTATTTGGCTATTTGACTGGAAGAGATCCACATTTGTCCCTATTCCAAAGAAAGATGTCCCAACATAATGCTCAAATAACAGAGCACTATGGTTGATATCATACGCAATTAAATTTTACTTAATATCACCCAGTGTACTGACAGGGACCTGCCAGAGGTTCAGGCCAGATTTAGAAGAGGATGCGGAACAAGGGATATCATTGTTGATATCACATGCATCTGGGCCAAATTCAGAGACTAGCAGAAAGATGTTTACTTGTGTTTTATTGGCTATGCAAAAGCATTCTACTGTGTAGATCAAAACAAACTATGGATAACCTTGAGAAGAAGGGGGAATCCTAGAACACTTCCTTATGCAGGTTGCTACCTGTACATGGAGCGAGAGGCAGTTATACAAACAGAATAAGGGACTACTACATGGTTTAAAATCAGAAAAGGTGTGCATTGTGATTGTATTCTTGCACCATACTTATTAAATCTATGTGCTGAACAAATAATCAGAAAAGCTAGATTACATGAAGAAGAATGCTTCATCAGGATCAGAGGGAGGCTTATTGACAGCCGGAAATATGAAGATAACACACTCTTGCTTGCTGAAAGTGACTTGAAACATTTGCTAATGAAGATCAAGAATTGCAACCATCAGTATGAGTTACAACTCAATATCAAGGAAACCAAAATCCTCACAACTGGATGATAAAGGGAGAAAAGATAAAAGTTGTCAAGAATTTAATCTTGCTTGGCTCCCCATTCAATGCTTCTGGAAGCAGTAGTCTAAAGAGAGTAAACTATGCATTGCATTAGGTAAATCTGCTGCACGAGACCTCTTTAAAGTGATGAAAAGCAAGGATGTACTTTGAAAACTAAGGTAGTTCTGATTCAAGCCATGGTATATCAAATTGTCTCATATGTATGCAAAAGTTGGGCATTGAATAATAATGGGAGACTACAGAACCCTTGATGCAATTGAACTACGGTGTTGAAAAAGAATATTGAAAATGCTATGGACTATCCATAAGAACCCATAAATCTGTATTGGAAGAAGTAGAGCCAGAGTACTCCCTAAAGGCAAGGAGGGAAGGATGACAAGCCTTTGTCTTATGTATGTTGGAAAAATGATCATGTCTCCCCGGAGAAGGACATCATGTTTGGTAAATTTCAGGGACAGCAAAAAAAAAAAAGAAAGAAAGAAAAAAGGAAGAAAGGCTCCCAATGAGAAGGGTTGACACATAAGAACAATTTTGAGGATGCCACAGAACTGGACCATGTTTCATTTAGTTAGATATAGGGTAGCCCAATCAGAACTAACTCACAGGTACCTACAATAACATGAGCTCTCCACACCCATTTCCTGGCTCTGAAATCTTCCCAGGGATACAGGTCCTGTTCCTGGATTTTGGACTGAAAACAGGATTCCTGGGGCATACCTTCCCCTTTAGCAAGTCTTCTAGACACAGGCATATGTGACATCCTGAGTGGGTGTAAAATGGGATTAGAGACTGTCCCTTTTCTTCCAGGGACCTACTGTCAAGCACCTTTAACCTTACTCTCTATTTGTAAAAATCCCTAAGGTCTTCCAGTACCCAAATTAAAGGCTGGTTCCTACAAACTTACTGGTTGACCTTATTCAAGTCCCACCACCACTTTAGGTCTCCTTTTCTTTTCCAGCTGTGACATGACTTTCTGAACATAAGTCAAAAAGGGTTGATAATAAACCATAGAAATTTTTATTAAACAAACATGTATACATATACATAAGCTATTGTTTCTTAACATATCCTCTATCCAGGTGTTTACACTTACAAATATGGTATTTCTATTTTCTAACCCTTCCTTGAAATATTCAGCACTCTAATTTACACCATGTCAAAAAGCAATTTTGTCATATTCAAAGGATTTAATTTGTGTTCCTTTTAAATGCTCTATGAGTTTGGGAAACAAAAAGAAGTCTGAAGGGATGACAATGTAAGATGGGTGGGGTAAGATTTTTCAATAAAATTTCACAGGGCATTCCTTGCTACCCTTGGAGAATGAGCAGTTGATTGTTGTATTGGATTATAATTCCTTAGTGTAACTTTACTGTTTTCTCAAAAATGCACATTTCCATCTCTGTCCCTTCTCACTTCCCATAGGTGCCAATGTAATAAGGTGGTTTTGTCTGTAAAAACAACAACAAAATACTTACTATCTTAAAATTCTACCAGAATTGCATGAAGGTTTCAGACTCTCTACAACCTGAGACTAGAAAAATTAGATGGTACCCAGCTACTACTACCAACTCCTCTAAAAACTATCACATTAGAAAGTACAAGACAGAGTATGAGAAAAATATGAAACAATTCAAATCATAAAAAGACCAGGTTTACTGGTCATATAGAAACTGATCAGACCCTCAACTCAACTCCACATTATAATAAGAACAAAAGATGACAAAGTTTACCCAAAGACAAGGAGGAATAGAAATGAAAAACACAAAGAGTACATGGGATAAACTTGTATATTGAGGGGACTACAATGGATCAGCTGAATTAGAATGTGCAGGAATTGATGAATGTAAATCTATGATCTTCTCTATAAGCCTTCACTTAATTAACAGTGGTTTATAAAAAACAAAATAACTTGATCCTAAGGAGGCTCTGTAGTCATCTTGTGTCCTTTGAGAAAACCTATCAAGATTACCTCCTTCTGAATCCAAAAAACAGTCACCATAGCCTCTGAACTGACCTCTCTGCTTTGAGTTTAACTGGCCTAGTGAATCCCCTTAGAAGTCACTGCTTTATATTTTTGGTATCAAAATAAGTTTTTTTTAAAATTAAAAACAGAGCTAAAGACCTTGGGGCACTATGTACTCTCAAGATTAGATATAAATTGACCTGGCAAAGAAAAAAATTATTAAACAAATACTTTCCTCTTCCACCCAGATTGCTTGGGTGGGTAGGTGACTAGGTTTCAGGTTAATAAATAGCTGACCATATGTAATCTAGCCCAGAAAATATGCAAGAAGGGGAAGTTCTGAACCAGAAACAAAGGCAGTGGACCCTCCTCGCTGAAGGGCAATGCATAGGAGAAAGAATCCTGGGTTCAAGTAGCTGGTGTAGAAAAAGACAAAGATTTGGTGCTGAGATGCTGCTACCAACATGCTGAGCTCTGTCCATACCCAAGGTACCTTGATTCAAAGCAGGCACTCAGTATATACTGGCTCTAGAGAAGCCACTGTTTTAATTGGACTTTTTTTCTCCTGAAGAAACCCTTATGTGACTAAGAAAGTATATTATTAATAAGATAACTTATCTTCAGCCATCTACTAATTGCAAAGACATGTCCAAACACATTTTTTTGGAATAAACCTGTGTTTGTATGGGCTAGAACCCTAGTAGCAATGTCTCTATACTTCTCATGTTCTTTTTAGCTGAGTTTCTCTCTTATGTCACCTGCAAAAATTAAATTACAGTTTCTTAGCTTGTTCCACAAGGCTTCTGCTTGGTGGCACAGTATGTTAAGTATCAAACTGCGAATCACAAGGTCTACAGTTAAAACCCAACAGCTTATTTGCAAGTGACTGTCTGATTTCATAAATATTTACAATCTCAGAAACCCTATTGAGCTGTTGTACTATTTAGGAGCATCACTATGAGTCTGAATGGACTCTCTAACAGCAGTAGGTTTTTGGTTCCTCTTTCATAAAGTCTTTTTTTTTTAACTTTTAATTTTGAATTAAATTTAGTGAAGGTTTACAGAGCAAATCAATTTTCCATTAATCAGTTCATAAACATTTTATTTCATATCATTAATTTCAAGCCCTATAATGTAACTTAAGAAAGTTACAGGAAGAAGTATTCCTACTTCTTCCCTGTTTTCTGTATTTAAAAGTTTAATTTTTTATTTTAATGTTGTTGTTGATAATATACACAGCAAAACATACACCAGTTCACCAATTTCCACATGTATCATTTAGTGGCATAAATTACACTCTCAGTTTTACAATCATTTTCACCCCGTTTTTCTGAGTTGTTCTGCCAACGTTAACATAAATTAATATTTTAAGTTGCTGTTATCAATTTGATCCTTTTTATATAGACTGTAAGCTAAGCTATTTTAGCTTTAAGACGACTTAAGAGGATATTTCTGTTTTAAAATTTAAAGACTATCCCAAGGAAACAGTTTTAGCAGTTCCTCAGAACCTCCATGTCTCCAGGAAATCCAGAGTTTATGAGATTTTGAAATTCTGTTCTATGTTTCCCCCCTTTTGATCAGGATTTTTCTATGGAATTTTAAATGTTCAGTAACAGTAGCCGAGACCATCCAGTTCTTCTGGTGTCATGAAAAGTGGAGGCAGTTGTTAAATGGAATCAATTACACCAATAGTTGTACCTTAGATGGTTGCTTGCAAGTTTTAAGACCCCAGCCACTAGATAAAGAACTAATTTTTATTTCTGTATTCACAAGAGCTATTGGCTTGGAGTTTTCTTGTGGCCCCTTTGTCTGGTCTTAGTGTAAGGGTTATGTTTGCTTCATAAAATGAACTAGAGAATACATCTTCTTTCTCTATTTTTGGAAGCATTTAAACAGGATAGGCATCAATTTTCATGTGAATGTTGGTGGAATTCCCCAGTGAAGCGATCTGGTTCAAGGATTGTAAGTGTTGAAGCAGTTTTTGATCACTGATTCAGTCTCTTCATTTGGTATAAGTCTATTGAGACTTTTTGTTTTCTCGTGAGCCAGTCGGGGTAGGTCATGAACTTCTTACAATTTGTCCATTGTATTTAGGTTTACCTGGATTATCGCCATAATTCTTAACATTCTGTCATAATTCTCTTTAATTCTTTGTTTTATTGGCACAAAATCCGCATATCATACAACTCAATAGTTCAATTATATCAAGAAGAATTATACAGTCATTACTTCAATACTTTTTTTGAACACTTTTAATGGTTAAATTGCTTTTACAATGAGGTGTGTAATCTAGTACTCCCTCCCTGCTCCCGCATACTTTGTTTGCTCCCCAAACCCCTCACTCTGCCTATCTCCCTCCCACCCCTTTCCATAACTCCTCTATAAACCTATAAACTCTTCATCCATTATTTTCTCTATACATATGTATTTAATTATTTTACCACCCCACCCAATCCCTCCTTTTTTGTTTGTTTTTTTTTTACAAAACAACTTCATCACCTTCAAAATACTCTCCATTACACTTACTAATATTTGTCAAATCTGTGATCCCATTCTTGGAAATATTTTTCAAACTCTCATCATTTGGATAGCTGACTGTACCTCCCTCATTTTTTTCTTCACCTCTTCTACATTGTCAAATTGCTGTCCTTTTATGTGGCTCTTCATTCAAGGAAACAAAAAGGAATCACACAAAATGAGGTCAGGTAAGGCAGGTGTGTGGGGACAAAGGCATGCTGGTGCACTGAGATGGCTGTCTGAGCAGGTACATTGTCGAGTTGGTAAAATCAGTCCCCTGTCTGCCACAAATGAGGCCTTTTTTGACACACGCTGTTATACAATCATCTTTCAGAACTTCTAAAAAGAAAGCTTGATTAACAGTCTAACCTGGTGGAATGAACTCCAAATGCACCATGAGTTTACATTTTTGTTCTTTTAGGAAGTTGATAGGTGTTCAGAACAAGGTTTGTCTCTTAGTTTATCTCTGCTTGGTGGCACAGTAAGTTAAATGTCAGATTGCTAATAACAAGGTCTGCAGTTAAAACCCAACAGCTGATTTGAGAGATACTCCCTGCTCTCAAATATTTACAATCTCAGAAACCCTAGATTTGTCTTCAATCGATATTTCACCTTTTTTGAATTTTTTTAATCAATTTATTGGGGCTCATACAATTCATCACAATACATAGATCAGTTGTGTAAAGTCTTTTTTGAATTTTTTGAAATGAGGAAACCACTCATACACTTGAGTTTTTCCCACAGCGCTGTCCTTGTAAACTGTATTCAACACCACAACAGTTTCTGTGGAATTTTCCCGAGCAGGAAATAAAATTTCCCAGCCTCATGCTGTTCTTGTAAACTGGTCATCACAAAAAAATGAGGTTCTATCAAAACTTCTTTTACGAAAAAATTCACTGTGACCAGAGAGAACATTCCCAAGTGATGCCACTGGGTGCACTAACTCTGAGCTCTTTTACTATTTAGTTGCATCACTATGAGATAGAATTGACTCTCCAACAGCAGTGAATTTTTGTCATACTGTGATGGCTTATGTATTGCTTTCATACTGAAAGTTATGTCACTAGTATTTCAAATGTCAGCAGCATGACCCAAAGCGAACAGACTTCAGTGGAACTTCCAGACCAAGAACAGACAAGGAAGAAGGAATTAACTCCCCACTTTGAGGAAGTGACCACTGAAAACCTTATCCATAGCTTTGAAACACTGACATATAATGAAAGCCTAATGAAAGGAAGCAGAACACTGTCAGAGATAGTGCCAGAGGATGGGCCCCTCTGGCTGGAGGGCACTCGAAATATGACTCAGAAGGAGCTGATTTCACAGAGTCCAGTCCACAATGATGACATGAGTCTGGTAAAAAGTCTGTGGGATCTTCACTGGTTGATGGGGCACAACTCAAGGAAAGGAATGACACCTGCAAAAATCTGATAATGATCAGAACTTGGAATGTACTAAGCATAAATCTAGGAAAATTGGAAGTCATCAAAATTGAAATTAAATGTATAAGGATCAGGATCCTAAGTATTAGTGATTTGAAATGGAGTGATCTGGGCCATTTTAAATCAGAAAACCATATGATTTACTATAGTAATTGTGTTAGTCTCGGTAGACTAGAGAAACAAATCCATGTTTGTAGGAAAGAGATTTATATACAAAAGCAGCTGAATATTGAGAAAACATCCCAGCCCAGTCCAGATCAAGTCCGATATTAGCCCATATGTGTGATACCAATCTATAAAATCCTCTTCAGACTCACAAAACTTATGCAATGATGCCAAATGCAGGATGATCACAGACCAGTGGGTGAGAAATCTTGTGGATCCAGTGGTGGTGTAAGCATCTCAGTGCTGGTAGGGTCTCTATATGTCTTCTCCAGCTCCATCAGCCTCTCTTCATATGTCTTCTCCACAGGGATGTCTCCCTGGAAGTGAGCCAAGAAAGAGTGTCTCCCGCCTCCAAGGAGGAAATACAGGAGTTCCCAGAATCCTCAGGCGAAGGCCATGCCCATGGAGAGGCTTCATTGGCTATGACCTGATTGACATCCTAGACTCCACCCCTTCACTCGTAATCCTCTCAAATTGAAAACAGATTATATAACTACCACAGGGGAATAACACAATCAAGCACAATAACATGACATACATTCCCAAAAAGGACATTGCAAAAAGTCAATCATGAAGTACAGCGCTCTCTGTAATAGGATTATATCTACCATGTTTCGCTGAAAGTAAGACATTCCCCCCAAATAAGACCTATTTACAGTTTTGCCTCTCGCTGAAATATAAGGCATCCCCCCGAAAATAAGACTTCCCCCAAAATAAGGCCCCCCGAAGCTACTGTAACTCTGGACTCTGG
>NW_022111323.1:4777096-4778070 GCF_000313985.2 Echinops telfairi | reverse complement strand
CCAAATGGAATATGCAGAAATGAAATTGACTACATCTTTTGGAAGGCACCAGGGAGAAGCTAAATATCAGCAGTTAAAACCAAGCTAAAAACTGACTATGGAAAGGATCATCAATTTCTGAAGAAAATGAAAACAGGTCCATAAGACCTAAAATACAACCTTGAGTCTATCTTACTTGAACTTTAAAAACATCTCAAGAGCTCAATTAAGGAGGAAAATCGCGACTAGTCAAGACTCACCGGTCTGGAGCTCCTGCTGCCAGACCAGACAATTGGGAGGTAAGGTGAAGGAAACTGGGAGGTGAGAGTCCTGAAATTAGAATTGGGGTACTAAGTGTAAGGTGACCAGATGTCTCGCTTTTGGCCGGACAGTCCCAATTTTTAACAATTTGCCCCGCGTCCCGCAGCGTTTTTAAAAAGTCACGATTTTTGGAAAGAATGCACCACAAGCTAGGGTATACGGTTTTCAGCTGCCATGTGGCTATTTCACCAGGATATGAGTTTTATCAATGGTGTTCCGCTGTTGTCCCGCTTTACCAATGTTAAAATCTGGTCACCTTATCTAGGGTCTCTCCTGAACCCCTTTTTTGTGTGTGATTTCCACTCACAAAGTGAACCAAGAACGTTCTAAATCGCTGTAGGTTAAGTGAGCTGGGCTCTCGGGCTCCAGATGAAAAGCTCCACCCACCCTTTTGCCTGGAGTAGCGATTTCTCCAGGCAGACGCCCTAGAGGGGACATAATTCCAGACGCAAGGAGAACCCCATGCCAGAACTCTCCACGCAGTTAGCTGCCTTGAGCTCACAGCTTGGGGAATGGGGGTGGTGGGTAGCCATAACTTGGAGTCAAAGAAAAAGCAGAATTTTACCTGAGGCAGATTGTGGTGTGGGAGAAAATAAGCAGATAGTCGGAGTCCAGGTGGTGAATCCAGTTCCGATTGGCCGAGAAGGAAACAACACCCCTGATAAGCTGGATCT
>NW_022111323.1:4775005-4776709 GCF_000313985.2 Echinops telfairi | reverse complement strand
AATTTAAATCCTCTGATCTAGTAGGGCACCAGCAGTCTAGATAGGACAATAAGCCCAGCTTCCCTCTCAGTGATTCTACACACAGCTAGGGAGAGAAAGCCAGTCCTGGGGCCGTACATGGGGCTGTGGGAACACCCTGACACCCACCCCTGCTGGTGTGCTACATACAGCACACGGCAGGTATACCAGTGAACCCCAGCACCAGTACTACATTGGGAACTGATGCCTGGTTTCTGGTGTGAACTTGCCTTCGAGAGTAATCCCAACCTGCATCTCTGGAACCCTACAATAAGCGGTCACACCACCCTGCTACATTGAGGAAAAGATGGAACTCCTCCAGCCCCACAGACAGGTGATCAAGTCTCAGTAATCTCCTTACTTACCACTCATTCTATTTCTTTTTTCTTTACTTGCTTGCCCATCTATCTTTCCCACCAGAGTCGGTCTCAATGAACTAAGGTTTGAGTTGATTTTTGTCTCTCTGTTTCGTTCTTCTTTTTCCCTCTTTTTTCCCTTTTTCCCCCTTTCTCCTCTTCTCTCACTCTCTTTCCTATGATACGACACTCCTGGCTTCCAGGTCATGAATCTAGGGCAAATCAACCCAAATAACAGGGAAAATTCCAGCCTGTGCTCTGTGAGAGTGCTATACACCACACAAGGCAGCTGTGACAGCCATCCACAGCATGCTGCGCTGCTGAGGAAACCTGTTGAACCTCTAAGGTGATCTCACAAACTAGGGAAATTCTGCCTAGCACCACTGGGTCCCTGCATTAAAAGGGCACACCAACTTGCCATCATGTGACAGGGTTTAAATGCCTCTGGCCCCACATTCAACAATCAGGGATTAGCTATATCTTTACTCTTTACTCCTTCCCTCTTTCTACCATCTTTACCATCACAGTCAATCCTAGTGAGCACAGTTGAGTTTTTCCCCATCTTTCTCTTTTTCTTTCTTTCTTCTCTTTGTATTTATTCTCTTCTCCTCTATCTCTCTGGTTTTATGACTCGCTCCTCTCCCTCTCTTACCTTCCACATGCCACTGCAGGTTTCAAGACCTCTACCCACTACCTAGGGCAACTCTGCCCACCCAGTGGGGAGAGCTACAGCCTTCCCCCTAAGACAGTGCTGCACACAGCATGAGACAGTGCTACACACAGCACAGCACGGGGTTCCGATATCTCTTTATCTATATTTAAAATTTCTCTCCTTTGCTTTCTTTTTCTTTCTTTCTCTTTGTTCTTCTTTCACTTTTTCTTCTTTTCTCCTCTTCTTCTAGTACTTCTCTCTTTCCTGCCACAGTGTCTGCAGATTCAGCTCTCCTTTAGTTTTCTTTATTTTATTTGATTTTTTTTACTGTTTTCACATTTGTTTAATCTGTGCATTTTAGTTGTGTGTGTGAGAGTGGGTGTTAGTTTGCTTGGCATTGTTGCTCCAGTCTTTGTTTTCTTCTTTCTCTCTTTTTCTTCTCCTTTCACTATCTTTCCTTTCACAAGGGACTAGCTTCCTCCAGGCCACTTCCCTCTGCCTAGGGCAACTCTAAAGGCCCAATTGGGGAGCTCCCACCCGCATTTGTTGGCTTTGCATGCATCTGGGGAAATCATGCCAATCCTCTTCCATACACCAAGCAGCAAGGGGTTCTCCCCTTCAAACATTGGGGGGATCTCCAGACTAAATCCCAAGGCCCTACAAGTGACTGGGGAAAAC
>NW_022111323.1:4772185-4773637 GCF_000313985.2 Echinops telfairi | reverse complement strand
CTGTGGTGAGATAGGAACTCTCATCCACTGCTGGTGGACCTGTAGGTATGTACAACCATTATGGAAATCAATTTGGCGATTTCTAAAACAGATGCAAATTGAGCTACTTACAACCAGCAATCCCCCTACTGGGCATATACCCATAAGAGGCAAGAAACAAACCATGGCCAGACAGCTGTGCTCCAGTGCTCATTGTGGTACAGTTCACAATTGCAAGGAGTTGAAAACAACCCAAATTTCCATCAACAGATGAATGGATTAAAAAACTGTGGTAGATACAATGGAGTATTACGCATCGCTAAAAAGCAGTGGTGAACGCATGAAGCATATTGCCACATGGGAAGAACTGGAGGAAATCATGCTGAGTGAAGTAAGCCATGCACAAAAGGACAAGTACACCATGAGTCCACTGAGGTAAGTTTATTAAAAAAATAGAAAGAAAAGAAAAATGCAAAATGGGCACAGTGAAAAAGTTACTGCATACAAACACTCCAGGGGTGAGGTCCAGGTTGTATGGCAGGGGCCAGATCAAATCCAGGTGTATATATGGTAGCCAACTAAAAAGAAGAAGGGTGGGGGGAGGGAAAAAATGAGATGTGTGGCGGGGGAATAGAGCACTGACTCACCCAAGGGGAGGGTATTGTTTGTGTCTCCACAGGGAAAGAAGGACCAGACTTAAATCCAGTGTTCTGGGATGCGAATGCAATGTGCTGGCATGGAGAGGGGAGCCCATGGAGGGGCTGGAGTGCTTGACCCCCATACCAGCTACGTAAACAACTTCCCTTCCCCCCAAAATAATTTATTTTAGAGGGCGTCACTGAAGCTGCAGCTAGGGGAGAGGGACATGTCTGATCAGAGCACAAGGGAGCAAATCAATGCGGAGGAAGAGAGAGTGGAGCACTTCCTGGCCCACCAAGCTTGGAGGATGATATCCCCGCTCTGAACAGCCAATGCACAGAGTGGAACATATGACTGATCCCACTATGAGGCTCGACACTCCTCAAAGACACATGGCCCTATGGGGGACAGCACTGGAGACTCAGTGTCGGAATTGGCCTAGACTGACCCCGCGCGACACCAAGGCAAAACACCAAAGGCTTGCAGCAGAGCAACGGGGTGAGGGTGGGGGTGGAGCAGAGCAGGGAGCTCCTGAGGGAGTGCAAAGGATAGACTTTGGGGCCAGAGCGTGGCACCCCATCGCACTTGACTGGAGGATATGCTTAGAGGTCACAAAATAGACCTTGATCTATTTACAGGTTTCCTTTCTTTTTAAACATTTAAAAAATTTATTTTTTAATTAATTTATTCTTTTCTGGGTCATTGGTTTTCTTTTTTGTTGTCATCATTGTGTTCTCTTTTGCTGCTTTGTCTTGCTAAGCCTTATTTTTGGTGCATATTATTATCTCTGCAGATCTATCTAAATAAGATAAGCTGGATGAACAGTCTGGAGGA
>NW_022111323.1:4769715-4770730 GCF_000313985.2 Echinops telfairi | reverse complement strand
AGGAGCTGATATTAAGAGCTCAAGCAGAAAGCAAATGTTTTGAGAATGATGATGGCAACAAATGTACAAAGGTGCTTGACACAATGGATTGATGTATGGATTATGATCAGAATTGCATGAGACCCCAATAAAATGCTTTAAAATATTTCAAGAACAGATTTTATGCATTGAACACTAATGAGAAGAGAACTGATGAGCTGTGGGAGAAAATTAAGACCATCATTCATGATAAGAACAAAAAGTTATTAAAAAGACAGGCAAGAAAGAAAGGATTGAACTGGCTGTCAGAAGATACTCTGAAACTTGCTATTAATCATAGAGTAGCTAGAGCAAATGAAAGAAAGTGTGACGTCAAAGAACGTAATAAAATATTTCAAAAGGCAGCTCAAGAATACAAAGTCAATTATTACAATGAAATGTGCAAAGACCTAGAATTAGAAAACCAAAAGTGAGGAACATGCTCAGCATATCTTAATCTGAAAGAACTAAAATAAAATATGAGCCTTGAGCTGCAATATTGAAAGATTCTATGGGCAAAATATTGAGTTATGTAGGAAGCATCAAAAGAAGATGGAAAGAATACGCAGTCACTCTACCAAAAAGAACTAGTGGACATTCCACCATTTCAGGAGATAGCATATGATCAAGAACAAATAGTACTGAAGGAAGAAGTTCAAGCTGCAATGAATGCATTAGTCAAACACAAAATTAAAGGAATTGGTGGAATATCTATTGAATTGTTTTACCAGGCTGATGAAGCACTGAAAGCACTCACCTTTATAGGCCAGGAAACTGACTAGAAAAGATCCATATTTGTTCCCATTTTAAAGAAAACTGTCCCAAATAGAATGCTCAAACTATAAAAGAATATCAATTATACATGCACGCAAAATTTTGCTGAAGATCATCCAACAATTGTAACAGCAGTACATTGACAGGAAACTGCCAGAGGTTCAGGCCAGATTCAGAAAAGGATGTGCAAAAAGGGATACCATTACTGATATCCAATGGATCT
>NW_022111323.1:4765108-4768861 GCF_000313985.2 Echinops telfairi | reverse complement strand
CAATAGGTGTCTGAGGTGAGGAAGAGAGGACAGAATCAGGAAAGAGTAACTAGCTAGAGCAGGGACCATATCTAGACTGGAAGGATGATCCATCTGAGCTTCTGGAGAACTAGGGCAACATGGTGAATATCTGCTACCAGCTCCTGAGTTCACTGGTGATCATTAGGGATTCAGATGTGATACGGAATGACTTGACCTAGTCAAGCTGCTATCATGTACTGAACGCAAAGTTGCATGTTAGAGGTCATTCAGAGCAGGTAAGCTTCTTGGGCCAAGATGCTCTTAATCACCAAGTCTCAGAAACTGAGAGAAAATTCATCCGCAGGCCTGAGTTCTTAACTGCACACAAACTTATTCTTTAAACTTGTCATACATTATCCCAGTGCATCCTCACACTAACCCTGGGATTTTCCCTCATGTAGTACATAAGATTCTGTGGAAAGGAATCAGCAACAGGTTGTAAAGTGACAGTCTGTACCTCTCATTCCCTACCTTCACAGAGGCTGCCGCCCATTTTGATCTGGTCAGAAACAGACCATTCTGTTGCCTTTGTGTCAGAGAGGAAGAAACTGACAGGACCTCAAGGGACACCAAGTTTACGCTGGTGCTAAATTCAGAGAGAAATGCCTCCTGTGGGCCCTTGCCCTGGGGCACTGAACAACCCAGTGGACAATGTCCTAGGCATTGGCTTGACAACCCAATAGACACCGTTTACACATAGCTGTTTTCTTCTTGCGCTGTGTTAGATAATGTTTATTTATCTTACTGATTATGAAAGGCACACAGGCATGCCTGTTTTTTGAAAGGGCCTTTGATAGGATCCGAGGGCAGTACATGAAAGGGCTGTTCCTTCAGGACCAAGACTGCCAGTGCCTAAACTCATGTGGCCAGGTTTTTTTTTTTTGTTTTGTTTGTGTTTTTTTCTGAGAAGAGAGGAACAAGTAGAAGAGTGGGTACTCACCACCCCATAGATTCTTTCTACTGATTAGCATTCCTCACAGAGGTGCTTTTATTCACTTACTCATAGGGCTCTGACTTCTCCTTTGCAGGCCTTCTTAAGTTCTAGGCGCTTGTACTTGTAGAATCCTTACAACATGGCACATCAATATACTTAAATTCACCCACATCCTATATTAAATGTAATTTTTGCTATAAATATCTCAAAAGATTTTTGTAATGCTGCTTTTTAAATTATCTTGTTATGAATAACTTGTTTCATTCCCAATTGGCTATGATTTATTGATAATCATCTTTTATACTTGGGAATTCTTGCAAAGTACAGAAATCTAACCAACAAATTGTTTTCCAAATGTAATTAATTTTGTGGGAATATTAAGTTTAACAATATATGAGGCTGATACAAGCCATCCTTAGGTTATGAACGAAATGTATTCCTGTGTCTTTAAGTCAAATATGTAGGCAAGTCAGAACAGGTGCAAACGGTTCTTATTAAGCCCTACTTTAGTGCAAGAAATGGCACAGAGCCTTTCCAAAGATTTAAAAGCTGCACATACAGTAAGTGAAGATTGTTGTAATTGTTTTGATTAGGGCTTGGCTCAGTTTAAAAATGAGGGCATGTTTGCAAATCACGAAAGGACAAGTACCAAAATCTCACTGCCATCCAGTCAATTGCTACTCATGTCAGACCCTGCAGGACAGAGTAGAACTTCCTTTGTGGGTTTCTGAGACTACACCCTATGCAGGAATAGAAAACCTTGTCTTTCTCCCAATTTGCGAGTACAAATTGTCAATAAAGTGGGTGTAAATAACCCACAATTTATTGAACATTTTTATATTTTGTATTTTTATATTATATTTGTATTTATGTTTTCATTTTGTAGACATTTTCTACATATTTGACTTATTAATTTCAGTTTTGCAGTTTTCTTATTTTAGAGCCAATAAATTTTCTTAGAGCTTAAATATGTTGATAAACTGAAACAAGACTCATTGCTATCAAGTTGATTCCAACTCATACTGTGGTTGTTAGGTGTCATTGACCCAGTGCAGACCCATAGCAACCATATGCACACCAAAAAACCCCACCAAATTCTTGGTCATGTGCATCCTCACAACTGTCCCTGCGCGTGAGCCCATTGGTGTAGCCACTATGTCAATCCATCTTTTTGAGGGATCTTCTACTTTTTTGCTGCCCCTCTACTGTACTAAGCAAGATATCTTTCTCCAGGACTGGTCTCTCCTAACAGTATGTTCAAAGTATATAAAATAAAATCTCACAATCCCTGCCTCTGAGTAGCATTCTGGTTGTACTTTTTTCACGGAAGATTTGTTTGCCCTTTTGACAGTCTATGGTACTTTCAATATCCTTCTCCCACACCACAATTCAAACACACCAATTCTTCTTCAATCTTCCTTATTCAATGTCCAACTGTCACATACAGTGTGAAATATGATGGCTTGGGTCAGATGCATCTTAATCCTCAAAGTAATAACCTCCAAGCTTTTCAATACTCTACAGAGATCTTGTGCAGCAGATTTACCCAATACAATCCTTTGCTAGATCTCTTGACTTCTGCTTCCTTGAGTATTGACAGCAGATCCAAGCAAGACAAAATCCTTGACAACTTCAACATTTATCATGAGAAATTGGTCCAGTTGTGAAGGTTAGGGTCTTCCTTACAATGGTTTGTAATCCATATTAAGGCTACAATCCTTAATCTTCATCAGCAAGTGCTTCACAGCCTCATCATTTTCAGCAAGATTGTGTCATCTGCATATTGCAGGTTGTTAATAAGACTTTCTCCAGTCCAGATGAAGCATTTTTTCATATAATTCAGTTTCTCTGATGATTTTATTAGCATACAGATTAAGGAAGTATGCTGAGAGGATATAATCCTGTCATCTATCTGTCCTGATTTGAAACCGTACACTATTCCCTTGTTCTAGTCACAAAACTGCCTCTTGATCCATGCACAGATTATGGATGAGCACATTGAAGTGTTCTGGAGTTCCCATTCTTCTCAGGGTTATCCCTGGTTTGTTATGATCCACACAGTCAAATGTGTTGGCATAGTCAATAAAACACAAATAAATATCTTACTGATAGTCTCTGTTTTCAGCCAAGATCCATCTGATATCCACACTTCCATGCCCTCCCTGAACCTCTGGCTGTTCTCTGTTAATATACTGCTGTAACCATTGTTAGATGATCTTCCACAAAATTTTACTTTCATGTAATATTAATAATATTGTTCTATGATTTTTTGGCAAATATTTTTTAGTACATCTTGAATACTTCCTTTGGTATCATTGGTTCTTGCTCATATGATACCCACTAAAAAGGTGGTATGTCAATTACTTCTTTTTGGTACAGTGACTCTGTATTCTTTCCATCTTCTTTTGATTCTTCATCATTCAATATTTTCCCCATAGAATCTTTTAATATTGCAACTTGAAGCTTGAATTTTTTCTTGAGTTCTTTTAGTTTAAGATATGCTGAGTGTGTTCTTCCTATTTTGTATTCCAATCCTAGGTCTTTGCAAATTCCATTATAATATTTTACTTTGTCATCTGGAGCTGCCGATTGAAATTATATTTCCTTAAAAACGTTTTCTTGAGATACAATTTGCATATCGTACATTTCTATAGATAAGTCATATGACAAACATTGTATAATCATCACTACAATCAGTTCTAGAATATTTTCTTCCTTCTTGTGTTCCTCATTAGTTCTCCATTTCCCTCCAAATTCCCCTGCCATGTTCTCAATTAACCATTACTATAGTTACTATC
>NW_022111323.1:4733537-4759047 GCF_000313985.2 Echinops telfairi | reverse complement strand
TATCACAAAGAAGTCCCCCAGTTTTCTCGAGGGAGGTAGAAGGCAACAGGAACTCCTACTTAGCCAGCCCTGAGCTTGGTATGGTCATACAAATTGTCTCCTAAAATCCTCACACAACTATGAGAGTCAGCTATTATTATTTCTATTTGACAGATGAGGAAACTCAAGCTCAGAGAGGGAGAGATGCTTTTTTTGAGTTAAGTAGCTAGTGATTTAACCCTTGAATCCTTTCACATTGAGGCTCTTTCAACTGCCCCAATGGGCTATAAAGCCAGTTTAGAACTTGGGGCGACTAGCTCCTTATTAAGGTAAACAAGTATTAGCCATTACTGTAATCGTTATCAGAATTTTTTTCTCTATGAAGGGAACTGCAATAAAAGGATGAAAACTTCCTAATTCTACATTTACTGTTTAATTTTGGGTAATATAGGTAAGTTCTCTGTCCCTCAATTTACTCCCTTGTAAAATGAGGATATAGTATTTACCTCAAAGGTTGTGAAAAGCACTGAGTTAATTAAATGCAAAGTTGTAGCACAGTGCCTGACACATAGTAAATGCTCATCAAGTATTAGCTGTTATAATTTTTATTCTCTGAGTACTGGGACTCAAGATACCTGCTTATGTGAACCCCTACTGTGGAGTTGCTAGGGTACTAGAGAACTGAGAACAGTGCATGGGGAGCCTGCCTCAGATATGGGCTGAAACTGAGGTTTGCACTTTTATAAAGAGAATCTGATGCCTCAGTCCTAGAAGATCAATAGACACCAACTGCCAGATACCAGGCTTCTGGGACCCTGCAAATAAGAGGGGCTTCTTCATACCCAAGGCTGGATGGATTAATTTTAGTGACTGCAGCAGCTGGCCCAAAGGCCCTTTCAGTAAATCTGGAGTGAACGGTGAGACTAAAGAAGGAGAGGGCCATAGGGAATATAAGGGATTATGTTTGTGGCAGGTTGGACCCCCACCTGGTCACCTGATCCTCTCTTCTAGTCTCTGCTGCAGTTTTCAGGCATCCACATTGTACTTGGCCAAGTCAGCATGTGAAATTCCGTCAGTGAAACCTAGCCCACGGCCAGAGGGAGCCAGAGACATTCACCTTCTGCCCTGCCCAGCTCCTCTCCTTGTAAAATGCACCATAAATCTCTTTCCTTTTCCTACTTCCAGAACCAACAGTCTTAGATGAATACACAGTGACAGATTTGGAAAGAACCTAAGCTCACTCTTCAGTATATGGTGATCCAGAGAATGGAAGGGATGTGGCTACAGGCAGACAGCCAGTCAGTGGCTGACTTGGGACTGAAACTCAGGGATTTTGTCTCCTAATCCACTGCTTTTGCCACCACATAACCTACTAGGCCCAACATGGCTAGCTATGTGGCTTTGGGTAAATCCTAACCCCTTTGGGTCTCATGAATGTCGAGGCTTGGAGAGGGGTCCAGCTGAGGACAGGCAGTTGAAGGGTAAAGAGAATGGAGGACACCATACATCAACTTCCTCAGGGTTCAGTGTCATGTTGTCGAGTGCATTTTTCACAGTCTTCCCAAGCTCCCTTGCATAAATGCATGCCTGTGCACACACACATGTGCACATGCTTTCCTGACATTATCTACACTGAAAATCACCATGGTGCATGTGCAAACAGTTTGCCTATCCTCACCGAATCTAGAGACAGTTGAAGCGATTCTAATTACAGCCTGCATTCCTTCTCTGTCTGAAGGCTTTCCCTTTTTTTTTTAATGGTCTACTTTTGTGTTGTTTGTTTTTATTCTTCAGCACTTGGCTCCTTTGTTCCCTTGCGTAGACCTCATCCAGCATAGACCTCACCCAGCATAGACCTCATCCTCATGCCCCTTCTCTTCCATCCCCTTTCTGAGTTGATTGTTCAACTTCAGGTTGATTTTCTACTGTGTCTTGGTAAGGTTTAAGAATGCCAGGCCTCCGTTGCCTCTGTATGTATGTGTGTGATGTTGTTGCTAGGTGCAATCGAGTTGGTTCCTACCCATGGTGACCCTATGCACAATAGAACAAAACACTGTGACATCCTGCATCATGTATTGTGGCAGTCACTGTGGAATCCATTTATCTGAGGGCCTCCCTCTTTCTTGCTGCCCCTCCACTTTACCAAGCATGATGTTCTCCAGGGATTGGTCTCTCCTGACAACATGACAAAAGCATATAAGGCAAAGTCTTGCCATCCTTGACTCTAAGAAGCACTCTGGCCTCATTTTTTTCCAAAATAGATCCCTTTGACCTTTTAGCAGTCATGGTCCTTTCAACATTGTTCTCCAGCACTACAATTCAAATGCATCTATTCTTCTTCAGTCTTCCTTATTCACTGTCCGGTCTCCACATGAATATGAGATAATGGAAAATACCATGGCTTAGGTTGCGCACACCTTAGTCCCCAAAGCAATATCCTCACCCTTCAACTCTCCAAACAGATTTTGTGCAGCAGATTTACCCAATGCAATGTGTCGTCTGATCTCTCAACTGGTGCTTCCATGAGAATTGACTGTGGATCTAAGTAGTACAAAACCTTGACAACTTCAGCCTTTTCTGTATCATGATGTTATCCATTGGTCCAGTTGTGAGGATTTGGGTTTTCTTTACATTGTGTCACAACCCATACTGAAAGCTGCAATCCTTGATCTTCATCAGCAAGTACTTCAAGTCCTCCTCACTTTCAGCAAGCAAGGTTGTGTCATCTGCACATCACAGGTTGTGAAGAAGCTTTCCTCCAATCCTGATGAAGTATTCTTCTCATAAGCCAGATTCCCTGATGATTTTCTTAGCATATGGATTGGATTAATATAGTGAGAGGATACAACCCTGTCATACACGTTTCCTCATATTAAACCATGTCATATTTCCTTGTTCCACTTATACAACTGCCTCTTGATCCATTGGCAAATTCCACAGGAGCACAATGAAGGGTTCTGAAATTTTCATTCTTCTCAAGGCTATTCATAGTTTGTTATGGTCCACACAGTTGAATGCCTTAGCATAGTCTACAAAACACAAGTAAATATCCTTCTGGTATTCTCTTCTTTGATCCAAGATCTATCTGGCATCAAGAATGATGTCCCCTGTTTCATATCCTCTTCTGAATTCATCCTGATTCTCTGGCAACTCCCTGTCAATGTACTGCTGTAACCATTGTCAGATGATCTCTAGTATTTTACTTGCATGCAATATCAATGGTAATGTTATTCTTCTCTAGTTTGAACATTATGTTGGGTCACCTTTCTTTGGAATGGGCACATACTGGGATCTCTTCCAGTCAGTTGGCCAAGTTTGGGCACACATATGGATCTCTTCCAGTCAGTTGTACTCCAAATTTCCCGGCATAAACAAGTAAATGTTTCCAGTGCTTCACCAGCTTGTTGAAACATATCAATTGGTGTTTCATCAAGTCTTAGAGTCCTGTCCTTGGCCAATGCATTCAATGCAGCTTGAACTTCTTTTTCAGCACCATTGGTTCTTGTTCATAGGCTCCCTCCCAAAATGGTGGCTTATTGCCTGGTTCTTTTTGGTACAGTGACTGTGTATTCTTTCCAACTTCTCTTGACGCTTCCTGCATTATTCAGTATTTTGTCCCTAGAATCTTTCACAATTAAAACTTCAGGTTTAAATTTTTTCTTGAGTTCTTTTATTTTCAGATATGCTGAACATATTCTTCCCTTTTGGTTTTCTAATTCTAGGTCTTTGCATATTTCAATATAAAATGTGGCTTTATCTTCTTGAGCTGCTCTTTGAAATTCTCTATGAGCCCTTTGAGTTCATTATTTCTTCCATTTGCTATTGCTACTTTATGATTAAGAGCAAGTTTCAGAGCCTCTTCAGACATCTTTCCACACAGCTCAATAGGTCTTCTCTCTGTGTGTTAGTATGGGGAATGATAGGCATGTGAGCATGTACATGTGTGCATGGGTATGTATGTGGGTACATTACAAAATGTGCATGCCTGCATATGTACATGTTTGCATATACATAGTATTTTGCACCCATGTCCATGTTGTATATATGGGGGTGGTGGTAATTTGTGTGCATGATAATGTATGCAATCATATGTGCCTGATTGGATATATGCTTACATATATCTGTTTGTTCTGGTTTCAATTCTTAACCCTCAGCATAGACACTACACCCTTCAGGTTATATAAGTGGCCTAGAGACCCAAGTTCCTAGTTCAACCTTATCCTCATCACAAGCAGGCAGCATCAGAAAGTCCTTCCTTCAGTCCACTGATTCTTCTGGTTTGAGTCAATGGTTGAGCTTTCTCAGGAAACCTTAATCTATTCCATCAGGACTTACATCCCTTTTTACATTAATCACCATTCAAAGGCCAGGCATCCTAGACTTTCCATCATCTATTCCCTAATCACTATATGACTACATTCCCCATGATGCTCCTTACTTTACATACCTTTCCACTTCCTGAAACTCTTCCATTCTGATTTCTGGCAACCAAAGTCTACTGTCAGCAACTGTCTCTCTCCAACCGTGCCCCCTATCCTTAATCTCTTATGACCTTTTTTTTTTTTTTCATTCTTATGTCCTGAGTAAACTCTCCTACAAGTGGTGGCTATATTTTGCTCCCACACACCACATATCTCTGGAGTAGGCCCCACATTCAGGCAGGCAAGACTTTCCAATAAAGTCAGTCCATCTTCTCAAACTCCCATTCTCATGGCCATACTCTTGACTTTGCCATCAATAATAAGTGTACCAGCTTTAAAATCTTGTTTTCAATAACTTTACTCTCATTTTCTATTCGTCGTACTCATCCTCCCTAGTATCCTTACTCTGTTAAATATCTTTCCTCGTGTAGGCTTGCAATTCATCGATGCTAAAAGTTCTTCCTTATCCTCCAATTTCTGCCTCATCTCTAGACTTTCCTGACAACAAAAGTTCTAAAAAATTAGGTCTCTACTCGATGTCTCTGTTACCTCATAGTCCATTCATGCCTTTAACTATTGTAATGGACTTTTATTCTCAATGAAATTGTTCTTGCCTAGGTCATCAGTGACCCAAATTATCAAACCCATTGGCTTGTCTTATCTTTCTGAACCTCTTAGCAGCATTTTATACAGTTGACCACTCTCTCTTCAAGACACTTTTTTTTTGGTTTTCCTCTCACCTGCTTGACTGATACTTGTTGGTTTTTCCTCTAAATGTTGGAGCTTACTTGTAGGTGTTCTCAATTTGTCTATAATATAATAGATGCACTGAGTCATAGGGGGCTAAATGTCATTCATATGTCAATTAATCCATGAAATATGTATCTTTGATCCTAATCTTACCCCTAAAATCCTTGCCTAATTTGATGGGGGAAATCAAGTATTCTATTGTAGCCATGGTATGTTTGAGATCTAGCCACAGCACTGAACTCAAACATATGAATGCTCATGAAGATGGCGCATGACTGGGCAATGTTTTGTTTTGTTACTATGAGTCAGTGTCAATTCATAGCAACAACAATTAGACATCTTTCTTAGTTACACCATGCTGTTACAATAGAAATACCACAATTGAATGGCTTTAACAACAGAAATTCATTTTCTCAGTTTAGGACACTTGTAGTAAAAATTCAGAGTGTCAACTCTAGGGCTAGCTTTCTTTCTTTGTTGGTTCTGAGGAAGGTCCTTGTCTCTTTGACCTTTTGCTCCTGGGAGATCTTCATGTTTTTGGTATCTCTCTTCTCATCTCTCCTTGCTAGCTTTTATTTAATCTCTTTTATATCTCAAAAAAAGAGATTGATTCAAGATACAGCCTACACTAATCCTGAATGATTAAGATAGCAAAGACAAACCATTCACAAATGGAGTTATAACCACAGGCACACAAGTTAAGAACTACAACAGTATTTAGGGGAATATAACTCAATCCATAACAACATCCAAATGGAGATATAGGAAAACTAACTACTGGAGCTATCAGAAAGACCCTGACTGACTGGTATAGGTATTATATTTTTATGCAAACAATATGTGTTATATATGTTTTACAAATATTGTAACCCATGCATGTTAGTTTCCCATGCACACTATGTGCCCTACATTTGTGAATATTATTTACATGGGTGTGTTATAAGAAAAAGTATTACTACTACCAAACTGGTTTATCTTCCAGTATACTACCAATATCTGATGTCCATATTTCTCTGTGCTACCAGTCTAGGCAAAGCTACCATCATCTCTCCTCTGGAATACATCAATAAGGCTCAATGCTTTTACTCTTTCCCTCAACCAATGATCCCTAATAGCCAGAGTTATCTTTCAAAAATATAAATGTAGTAATGTCCTTGAACATGTTTAAAATCTTCTACTACTCTTGATACTTAAAATAAAATTCAAACTCTTTGCCATGACTTATAATAATTTATGTGACATGGCCACTATCTATCTTTCCAACTTGATTTGTTACCCCTGTTCTCCACCATATACATTTCAGCTTCAGAGTCTTTATACTTTCTGCTCCTCCTCCCTCAACCTCTCTGCCTTCAGATCCTCACATGAATGACTTTTGTGTCCTCCATATTTTAATTCAAGCATTACCTCCTCATTGAAATACTTGAAGACTCAATCAAAAATAGTCCTCTTTCCCATCATGAACCTAGTGTATTTTCTTTATAGTTTCTGCCATAATGTGGGGTCATCTTGTCGGGGATGACTTCTTTGTTAATTGTCTATCCTCCTCTTCTCAGAAGACTGTAAGTTCCATGAAAATATGGACTTTGTGCTGTCCACTGGTATGTGTCCAGAATCTAGAAAGTGTCTGACACAAAATTGGTGTTCCATAAATGTTCACGGACAACCGAAAAGTGGGTGAAGGGAGACGTCAGACAGGGCAAGATATGACAAAATAGCAATTTATAAATTATCAAGGGCTCATGAGGGAGGGGGGAGCGGGGAGGGAGGGGGAAAATGAGGACCTAATGCCGGGGGTTTTAAGTGGAGAGGAAATGTTTTGAGAATGGTGAGGGCAATGAATGTACAAATGCACTTTACACAATTGATGTGTGTATGGATTGTGATAAGAGTATGAGCCCCTAATAAAATGATTAAAAAATAACATATAGTCACATATTATATTATTTTATTCAACCAAATTCTTCCAGTCGGCCTCCTCTGTGATTGTAGTACCCAGTAAGTTTTGATAGATTCATATATGAATGGTGTGTGGGTGTCTTCACACAAACAAGAAAGAGAAAGAGGGATTGAGATGCAGGCTTTAGCAGCACTGGGAAGTCAGTACTGGGCAGGCCAGGAAGCCAAATGATGGGAGCTAACTTCCCCTCCATTGATTACGTTAGTGTCAGAGATTTGGAGTGAAGCAGATTGGGTTATGGGTGGTAATTCAGTCTAGGTTTCACACCATTATTTTTCTGATAACCAGAGTGGGAAAGGAAGAAAAAGACAGACAGGGAAAGAGGTGGGCATACTTCAGATACAGAGAAAGGTAAACTCCATGCAGCAAACTTTGACAGAAAGGATTTGCAGCCATGTTAGTTCTCTGTACTCATGTCAATCTTGTCTGAGTCCTAGATCTTCAGGGGTGAGGGGAGGGGTGTAGACCTCTTTCTGTCAACATCTTCCCCTTCCTTCCCTCTCTCCCGCCCTCTGGGATAGGCTAATGGGAAGAGTCTGACTAGGTACGGGAGATATACTTTCTCGTGTGGGTCTTGGACAAGGCACTTCTCCTGCCTGTACCCTAGTTTCCCTATTTGTAAAATGGCTGTGACAATTGATTGTTCAAATGGCTGTTGTGAGTATTTATGCCAAAGTAGATGTGTTAAAGTGGCATCCACTGGCTGACATATAGTAGACATTTGATTGGGTTGAGTGAGTTGAAGTACATAAGGCATTTCAACCTTCTCTCAAGTGCTCTGTCATTATACTTCTCTCCTGCATTCTTGCTTCAGCTTCAGAATAATGTGCTTTTGGGGGAAATAGTGTTGAGATGGAGCCTCAGGTCAAAGTTAATGACAAGCTGCACATGTGTCAACAGAGCTTCATCATTAGAAGCTGAGCCAGGATCTAAGGCTCTGTGAATAGCTACTGCAAAGTGAATACGGATTAATGATCATCTTTTTCATTACAGGGTACCTTGGTCTGCAGGCATGGGCATGAGTGACAGAGGCAATAAAAGAACACAACTGTGTTGCTCCACTAATTCCTTGCCTTGGAACCATGGGTGAACCACTTCTCCATTTTGAGTCTCAGTTTCCTCATCCTGTACTATGGATATATTAATACCTCACTGAGGGAGTCATGAAAGAACCTAGATCATATCAGGTAATTAGTGGATGGTAGTTGCCTTCCATTTCTATATGACCTTATGGAGTCATAAATAAAGTTTGCGGCAGAACATGAAGTCATCTTAGACTCCAGGAAGAAGAGTGCAAAGATGTGGGATTGACCTTCTGAGAAAAATAAACAGAGTTTAATTCAAAGAGCAAGAGAATTCCAGAGCTAGGAGGCCTTCTGAAGGGATCAGAGACACAGAGAGGGGACTAGACTAGTCCAAGGGCATGGATTCTGGCTGAAGCAGGACCAAAGTTGGGACAACCAGGCTCCTCAGCTGTTTAAAGAGGTGTCAACCAGCAAAAGTAGGGCTCATGAAGTATGATGATTAGTCTAGGAAGAATATCTTGATGGCTTTAGAATCTTAAAAGTGGCTGCTTTTTATAGAATACTTGAAGAAGGGACAACACCTCTTTGTTTTTAGGCTGGAATTTAAGGCACTCCTAGGAAGGAAGTTCTGAAGTTCTCCCATCTTGCTCAGGCTGTGGTTACTTCCCGGACACATACATTTTTTCCAGGTGCACCCCACTTGGCTTCAGAGGCCTGAGAAGGGGGAGATAAGGGTGACAGATGTTGGGCTGTGGGCTAGGGGATGCCAGGGTAGGGAGAAGAATTGGGGGAGGGCAGGTCAGCCTAGAAGAGGGCTAGCAAGCAGAAGCGTGGAGAGGAAGTTCATAGTCTGCGCCAAATGGATTTCAAGGCCCTGTTAAGTGGAAATGCCTCCAGGAACATGGCAGAGAAAGGCCTCTGTCTTTGAAAAGGGGGTTGTGGGGTGGGGGTGGGGGTGGAGAGGGTGTCTTGGCAGGGGAAGCTGAGCTGTATGCTTTGTGCATGACAGGAGAGGGTGGGGGAGAATGGAGAATGCAGCAGCTGAATTAAGTTGGTTACTTGGGATTGAAGTCTATTTGTAGGTAGGCTCTAGTCACAGAAAACCCTAGCATTTAGGAACCCAAGTACTCTGTCTTTGTTCTCAGAAGCTGCAGGCACTCAGAGCTTATGAGATAGGACTGACTTGCCTCGTTCAGTGTATGGTAGTTGCCTTCCAATTTTATAGCTTCACATGACCTTGCTCATATCTCTACCCACCCTCCATAATTGTTTTCAAGACTGGGGGCACATGGAACACAGAAGTAGCTTAGACATAGTCCTTGTCCTTTCAGAGTTTATGGTCTGGCAACAATACTGCTAATGTGTATAGAACTTTATGTATTTTTAAATATATTAGTTTCCATTCGCATATCACAAACCTGGGAAATAGGTCAGGGTGGCAGCTAAAACTCACAAGGGAGCTGGTTTTCCAAGTCATCCAGGGCATTCATTAATGACAGAGATGGGAAATCTCAGCTTATCTCTGCTCTGCCCATGCTGGGCAATCTATACCAAACCAAAAACCAAACCCATTACTATTGAGTTGATTCTGACTCATAATTACCTTATGAACGGAGTTGAATTGTCCCATAGTGTTTCAGAGGCTGCAATCTTTGCAGAAGCAGACTGCTCCATTTTTCTCCCATGGAACAGCTGCTAAGTTCAAACCACCAGCTTTCAAATTACCAGTAGAGCATTTAACCAGGGCTCCACCTGGACTCTTTAAGCAAACCACAAGTCCCTTCATACTCATAGTCAGTGAGTTGATTACAACTCATGGCGATCCCAGATGTTAGAGAATAGATCTGCTTCATTAGGATTTCCTTGGCTGTAATCTTTATGAAAACAGATTAACAAGTCTTCCTCCTGTGGTGCCACTGAGTGGGTTTGAACTGCCAACCTTTATGTTACGTCAAATGCAAATTATACTTGTCATCCAGGGTCCTTTAGCGCTCCTGGGTCTCTAGATTTTTTTCTCACTCTTATATGTAGTGCTTCTAAGAAATAGATGGCATATGGGTGATCTCAGGAGAAAATACCCCTTAGTCTATTCAAGCAAGTATTCAGTTGGTGAAGGAATATGTGTAGGTGCCCTCTTATTAGAATGGACAACATGGAGTCATTCATATAGCTTTTCCTCTCTAGTGGGCTCAGTTTCTCTCATACCCTTTCCCAGCACTAAAGGAGTCCTAGAGGAAAGGGGTTACGGAGCCAGAAATGTGGTGCATGTAGTTTAGCTCAGGAGGAGAGGCTTCAGGTCTTTTTTCCAACTAGGCCCCATGCTCTTTGCCTGGCCTGGCCCCAGGCACAGGGCCCAGCCAGCTGTCCCAGGACCAGCAGGCTAGCTCCATTAGCAAATGTGTTTGCGGTTATGGGTTGCTCCTGAAAGCAGAGAAGCATTTGGAAAAGGGGGGATGGGGAGTAAGGGAAGGGGGAAGGGTGATTGAAGACAGTCTCTGGTTCCCAACCCTAGCCAGGGAAATCAGAACCAGGCTGGACTCTTCTGGCCCCACCTCCTCCTCCAAACTTTCTCATTCACCCACCCCCATCCTTAGCAGCCCAGAGAACATAGAGAGGGTTAACCACATCTTCCTTTTTTCTGCTCAGCCTAAAGAAGGATGCCATATTTTTAGCAGTTTTATTATCATATAATTCACATATCATACATTTCAATAGGTCAACCATATTCAAAAGGGTTGGATAATCATCACCACAATAAATTTTATGGCATTTCTTCTTTATACTCATTGTTGTTAGCTCTCCATTACCCACCAATCTCCCCTGCCATGCCCCAAGGAAACTATTAATCTAGTTGCTGTCTCTATAGATTTACTTATCTTGGATTTCATATACTGAAAAGCATACAAAATCAAAACAAAAATACAACCCAACAAGGACATAATATAACATAGGAAAATCTCAATAGAAAGAAAGCAGAAAATATTAAAAACTAGAAAAATATACATCAGATTAAAATGGAGAACCCATGACAAGGGGTCAAATTTTAACCTAACTACAACTGCAGTATTCACCCTACCATGCACTCTGATAAAAGGTCATTCCTATCCCTGGTCCATAGTTACAGGACATTCACCAGAAGCTTAATCCACATTGGGGACACTGTAAATGGGTTTGGGGCTTTCAATGTCATTCATAGCCATCTGCAAATCAGGTGAATTGGTATCAGAGATACCAATCAAGATATCAAGAATTGGTGTCAAGGACAGAGGCCTAGATTGGGTTGTGTATGTGTGCGTGTGAACTCTAAACAACTCTCCCTCCCCCTCCTATTGGCCTTTGAGGCAGACAAAGCAAAGGAAGAAGACAGACCTAAGCCCAAAACATGAAGCTACAAGGCAACATTTTTAGAAACTGGAACAAGAAGAGAAAATCTTCTTTTTTCCCCCTGACTCCCTCAGGTTCGAAATTGTAAAGTTATGAGTGAAAAGGATGTCAGTTGACCTAAAGTTTGCCAGAAACTGCTAGACCCAAGCTTTTGGATTTTATCCAGACACAAGGTAGTGTGTCACAGAAGGGGTCAAAATGGATTCAGGTAAGAAACAGGAGCTGGGGGTCAGGAGAATTTAGAGTAGACAGAAAAACCTGAAGGAAATTGCATCCGGAGCAGGGTGGGTTTGGGGCAATACTTGAAGTGAAATGTTGAGGTGATATGTTCTGTAATATTTTTGAATCAGCTATTTCAGTGAAAAGAATGGTGTTGCTAACAATAGTACTCCCATAGAGTTGATTTTGACTCACAGTGACTCTAGAATGAAATAACTGGTCTTTAGTGTTTCTAATAAAACTAAATCTTTATAGGAGTAGACAGTTTCATCTTACGCTCACAGAGTAACTGATGGGTTTGAAACACAGATCTTGAGGGTATTAGCTCAATGCTTAATCCACTGTCTCCAGGACTCCCAGGGTGTGACACCCCATCAGACTCAACTGGAAAACACTCCTAAAGATCAACAAAGAGATCTTGAACTCTTTACAGGCTTTTCTTTTTCTGTCATTGTTTTTTGTTGTTGTTTTGTTTTCTTTTGTTGCTTTGTTTTGCTCTATCTTATTTTTTGTGCATATTATTATTTTTGCAGGCCTATCTAGATAAGATAGGTGAGACAAACAATCTTGAGGAGAAAACAACGGGACCAATGGTTCTGGGGGGACATGGGAGAGGAGGAGGCAGGGCAAAGGAAGTGGTGTTAACAAACCTAGAGACAAGGGAACAACAAGTGATCCAAAATCGATGGCAAGGAGGGTGTAAGAGGCCTGGTAGGCCTTGATCAAGGGCAATGTAACCGAGAGGAATTACAAACCCAAATGAAGGCTGAGCATGATAGTGGGACGAGAAGGAAGTAAAAGGAAATAGAGGAAAAAACTAGGAGGAAAAGGGCATTTATAGAGGTCTAAATACAGGCATGTACATATGACGATGGGGAAATAGATATATGTGCATATATCTATAGGTTTAGTATTAAGGTAGCAGATGGACATTGGACCTGCACTCAAGTACTCCCTCAATGCAAGAATGCTTTGTTCTATTAACCTGGCATTCCATGATCATGATGCTCACCTTCCTGACACGATCGCTGAAGACAAAGCAGGTGCACAAGCAAATGTGGTGAAGAAAGTTGATGGTGCCCAGCTTTCAAAAGATATAGCGTGTGGGGTCTTAGACTTGAAGATAAACAAGCTGCCATCATAATAACAATAAATAAAAATAAATAATATTATTTTTAATAACAACAAAACAAGAACACTAATAATAGCTACATATAATCCCACATCAACTAGATGCCTAGCATTTAGATTGAGGAACTGAGGCTTAGAGCAATTAAGTCATTATTTCAGCTGTACATCTCTAAATAGTGAAGCAGAGATATAAGCTCAGGCCCTTTTAAATTGTTACTGCTCTCTACCCCCAGCATGGGCAATGACAAAGAGTGGGTCGGGGCCCCACAGACATGAACTGTGGCACTTATCAAAGATGAATCTTTCTATACCAGATGCAATTTTCTCCCTTATAGGCTCAGCAAAACTCCTACATATTCTTCAAGAACCAGCTTAAAAATTATGGCCTGCTATGCTTTCTTCCACTCCTCCAAATGTAGTTTACTTCTTTGTGGCTTCACAGCCCCATTCCCATACTTATCACAGTGCAGGAAAGATTACTGGTTCTCCTAGATTATGAGCTCTCCTAGAGGATTGCTATGGGCCCTAAGAAGACTCTGGGTGCGGTTAGCTTAATCTGTTGACATATGAATACAATGATTTTTATTTTGTTTGTTTCAAACATGGAACATCTTATTGTATCGAGTATGAATACAGGCATTGGTGTCAGGCAGACCAGAATTCAAAACCTTCCTCTGCCATGATACAGATCTAAAGCTCCAGGAGGGGAAGAGCCATAAAAGCCATGTCTACGAGGTTCACTATGCTGAATTCACAAGTTCTTGGAATGGAGTTAACACCCAAATGGATGAATGTTTCTAGCTCTATGAGCCTCAGTTTTCCCCTCATGAAAAATGAGGATAATATCACCTCCACCACCCTGAGATCACAGGCCTATCAAAGTATGTACTCTACAAAGCTGAGTCCCTCTCAGGGCACAGGGATTCAAACAGAGGGACTCTTCCAAAGAGAATTTAAGAGATTAGGTGAAGAGAAACTGCCAGCACTATGTCCCTCCCTCTGAGCCTTTGACTAAAAGGCCCATTATATATCACCTGGAACCCTCTATCTATCATCTCCATTATAGGCATGCTGTCTCAAGGCTAGCCTTTCTTCTTGCAGCAGGGAAGCTTATCCTTTCCAAATGAGGCTGACAACAGCTTGAAGAAGGAGGCTCAAGTTTGTGTTCAAAGAGTTATAGATATATTGTTGGGCCCTGTGTTAGTGCTAGAGAGTTTTGAGTCTTTGGGGGACAGGGTCCAGGTGAGAAAAGAAGTAGAGAGGGCAGAGGGAACAGCATATTCTGAAACTGGCCTTTACAGGAGGTAAACAGAGTGACTGAAATGTATCCAGCCCTTTGAAAAGCCCTTGTATTCTTATCTCAATACTTGCCAGAAATGCCGTCTTATCTTACAGGAGAAGGCAAGGCCCAGAGAGCTGAAGGTATTTAACTAGTTGAAGGCCCAGAGAGCTGAAGATACTTACTTAGCCAGCAAGCAAGTTAGTATTTGAACCCAAATGTATCAGATTGCAGCATACCTGTGCTGCTGCTGCACTGAACTATCTCAAATGGTTAAAGTGTAGATAGAGGTGGTCAGCTCTAAGAAGCATTGGGAATTTATCTCATCACCACAGCAAAGGCAACTTACTATAGAAGAAGAGGAGAAAGTTCCAGAGAAGTAGATGGATTAGAGTGAGTTCAGAGGATGATAATCAAAATGATTAGGGAAAGAGAGGGATTAATTTATAAAAGAAGAGTAGAAGAATAATACTATCCTGCTTGGCTAAAAGACAACCCAAGGGTGGGCCGTGGGGAAGGAGAGGAGCTGTGAAGAACGGTTGGGGCAATCTTTGCCTCCAAGGGATTCACCAGTCTTGGGCTCTGGCCTGGATTGCTCTGATTCTTTAAGAATGGCTGTGAAGGTCCCTGAGGGCCCAGAAGCCTCAGCTCTTAGATCAGTTCCAGAAACTCACTTTGGCCTATTTCCCTACTACTACAGAATGGCAAGGAAGATTCCCACCTGGGAAGCCCAAGGCAGCTCAAAAGACACTTTTCAACAGCTGTGAGAAGATGGAATCCTGTCTCCCATGCTATAGATTAGGTGCGAACATTTATAGAGGTGATGTAACCTGCTCGAGCTCATACAAATAATAGTGGAAATGTGCTCTAAACTCAAGGCTATTTCCTTCCAGAGTCCACACCCTTATGTTTCCAGGTGGACTGTTCACCTTCCTCTCATGCTGGAAGGTGAATATATCAATTCCATTGGGCATTACACTCCTAGGAAATTCTTATGTCTAAGCATAGTCTTTCCTGATGTCTTTCTACCTCTGTTTTCTGCAGGTAGGGAGAGAGAGGTGGGTGCGAGGACAGAAAGAAAAGTGTTACACATCTGAAGTGTATTAGAGATTCTGCTAATTGTATTTACCGGTTTCAAGAGGTCAAAATAAATTTCAATGCTATTTAATCCTCATGATACATATTTTTAGTTATATGTTTATTTTATTTTTTAAATCATTTTATTAGGGGCTCATACAACTCTTATCACAATCCATGCACACATCAATTGTGCAAAGCACACCTGTACATTCCTTGCCCTCATCACTCTCAAAACATTACCTCTCCACTTAAACCCCCGGCATTAGGTCCTCATTTTTCCCCTTCCTCCCCGCTCCCCCCTCCCTCATGAGCCCTTGATAGTTTATAAATTTTTATTTTGTCATATCTTGCCCTGTCCGACGTCTCCCTTCACCCACTTTTCTGTTGTCCGTCCCCCAGGGAGGAGGTCACATATAGTTCCTTGTAATTGGTTCCCATCATGATACATTTTTAAAGTTGATATGATTGTTTCGATTTTACAGACAAGGAAACCTATGTTCAGTAAGGGGGAAATTATTAGACCAAGACAGTTACTTATCAGGTGAGTGACAGAGCTAGAATTTCACCTCAAGCCTCAAAAACTAGGATGCCAGATGCCTAAGGAGATTCAGTGATTAGGTCAGCAATTCAGGAAGGGTGTTCCCAGTAATTGGTCAGAAGGGTGCACTGGATAAGCAGGCCTCTGGTTAGATGGCCTGGTGATAGAGAGTGGTGACAACTCTCCAGGAAAATCTGTGAGAATTAAAAAGAGAAAATCAGGGGAGAGAGAGCTGTGATGGGGCTATGATATGGGGGCTTGATGTAGATGTTGTAGGGGCCCCAACAAGGCTCACTTTGCCTAGCTACCCCTATTGAACCCAGGCATGCCCATTCCAAATCATTTAGTTCCTGCCTGTAGCTGGGGATGGTGAGAATGTACCCTCCAAAGCTGACTGCATAGACCACAGCACAGATTCAATAGCCAACCCTATGCCCCAAATGAGAGATGGTATCTGGATGAGCTATGTAGATCTGCCCCCACCCATGCCTGGTGAGCAGAGATGAGTGAGGCTAGGAAAAAGAAAGAGGGGAAAGAGATTTTTCCCAGGCAGAAATGAGCTCATGTTTTGTCTAATCTAAATTCTGTCAAGCAAGCAGAAATAAGGGAAACAGACACACCACATGCGCATGCTCAGACAGAGACACACACACACACACACACAGTGGGGGGGATGGAGAGAAATGCAGGAAGGGAGAGGAGAGGGAAGCAGTGAGTATGTGCAAGCAAGCAAGCACTACAGGGTTAATAAAAAATCTGCCAAACACATGTTCCTTCCAACTCAGAGACAAACCAAAAAACAAAACAAAACAAAAAACAACCAGAAGAGCTGTGCAAGGATAGACCAGACAGGGAATGTGTTCTCAACTCACAGGACATCCTCTTCATGTTAGCCAGAGAAAATTCTCCCTCAAATCAAACTTCCATCTCAGCCCTGCTCTGTGCAGAGTGAAGAGGGCCTGACCCACATAAGAAAGGCAGTTCCTCCTCCCAACTTTTTTGCTTTCTTAATGAGTGAGGGCTGGGGGAGGGGGAGGTCAGGAACACAAAATTGGGGGGCCTGGCACTGCTGCCCTGGGAAACAAATAGATATACTGCCTACCAGTCAGTAGGTGGGGGGACATGTTTCCAGCCCCAAGGGAAGCCTAAGCAGTCATCTCGGCCACAAAGTCCCCTGGGAAATGGGCTATGATACCAGAGCTGCAGGAAGGTCAGCTCTGATGATGAACTAACTTCTGTGAGGCCTTTTAAGCAACCAAAGGTTGGAAATGGTAAGTTCTGCCTATGCAGCTCTTCTTTCTCTTCTACACTTCCCTGCTTACACTGCCTTCCCTCCCTGACTCTCCTTAAGGAAGACTGGTTGTGCAATGTTGGAATTTGGAGTTATTCCTAGGCTAGGGGGAGACAGGAAAGTGAAAGGAGCTGAGTTTGCTGTACTGAGCAAGATGTTTCACAAGCTGAGCAATAATAGTGCTTTCATAGGGATGGCCAACCTTGTGCTCTGAAGCTATTTTCCACCTACAATCCTCCTTCCTCCGGCCCTGATCCCCTTGCTGAGAATTCTTTGTAGGCTAAACCCTTGGAGGAGAAGGGCCAGGCTTTGTGAAGGGAGCCACCCAGGCCTGGCTAACTGTGTTCCCTGTTTTTTGGGTGGAACACACTGGGCAATGGAAGGGAACTAAGGCCAAGACCAAGGCCAAGAGAGCCCTTCCTTCCTAGAAACTCCCAGAGCACAGACCTGCCTTTGCTTTTCTGTGCTGAGATGTGTTTGTAGGCTGCTGTTTCCCATTGATCCACAGTGGGAAAAGATACACGGACAAGCAAAAAGTGGACAAGTGTCTCACTCTCTCTCAAACAATCTTGGGCCAGAGAAGTCTACAAAAGCACATTCCACGACAGACACACAGACATGGAGGGGAGGCCATAAAGAGCTTCAAACCCTGACTTTGAGGATCTGAGTTGAAAGGCCAAAAAAGACTGTGGAAGAGCAGGATCAGGCAGGGTGGAGGCAAGGCTGTGACTGGGGCTCGGCCTGGCTTGACTGGGTAATGAAATCCAGCTGGAAGGGAGAGCTAGAGGGAAGGAGGAGGAGGAGGTCTCCTTTATCTCTCTCTCTATGTTCTCAGGGCCCACGTTTTTTAATTTGTGTTGAATAAACAATATGGGATTGTGTACGCAAAGAAGCTCTAATTATCCCCCGAGGTTGTGTTTCCTTAGAGGAAATGAACTGGGCATGGCATTCGCGGTGGATCGCAGAAACACACAAGCCCAATAGTTTCCAGATTGTTGCTCAGGCGTGCCATGATGGAAGTTCCCCCTCCCTCCTCCCTTTCTCCCCTCCCACCCCCCAGCAACCACCCAGCATGGGTCTGGAGCTGAGCCTGTGCCCTGCCTGACCTGGCCCTGAGATGGCAGTGGAAGAGTTGCTTATTTTTCAGCCTTGACTCTGTACAGTAAGTCACCCCACCCCCATCAGCCTCTTCTGCCTCTACTTGGGAGTCAAGTCTCTGAGCTGTCTCTGAGAAAAGAGCTGGACTGATTCCAGATGCCTCTGCCTCCTGCCACGACCCTCACTGAATCATGCCATTGAATAAGCCCCATAAGGATCCTATGGTTTCTAACCCATTTTCTGCTGACCATAACCAAGGAAAACCATACCACAAAGGTGGTTTCTCATCACAGCTGCCTCTGGGGGTGGTTGAGTACAGGAGAAATCACTCTAGGATCCAGAAACTGCATTGAGGGGACTGACATTCTGGAAACAGCTCTACCAATCTTCTCCCTTAAGCATGGGCATCATCCTATGGTTATGATTATGAATAGTGATTTTAATGGCTATGACTAGTGATATCTACACCCATTACCCAAAAACTATTTCTTTATCTATCTCATGAAAAAGTGAGGGCCCAGGGAGGTGAGAGTTGTGGACCCAATGTCACATGCTGTTGGCAGAGCTGGGATGAGAATCAGAGGCCTGAAATTAAGAAACAATGGAGTGGAATTTGAAGAGGAAATGCATCAGGGAAGGGAAATATTTGAGTGGGCAGAGTAGACAGAAATATAAATCCACAGATTGAGTAAAGCTAGCATTTCTCATTAAACAATCTAAGGTCTCCATGTATTTACTATTTCAAAATACTCCTCGCCTACTATGACATCTGATAGACAAAGTTTTGCCCTTGTGGATAAATGTTAATGGAAATGTTGCCATATTACCAACACCCATTGTCAATGTAAATAGAATTCAATATTTTAAGAGTCTAATCTATACAAATCACAATTCATGGAATGAAATTCAGAGACGATCTATGCTTGTATCATTTCTGTTTTGCAGCAGTGAGTTAAATTCTATACCATTGGCTAAATTAATGACACCAGCAATAGAATTGCTTTATACCTCAGGGAAGATTGATAATAAGAGACTTCTGGCATAAAAAATAACTAGGCTTCTAAAGTGGACCAAAATGTATATAAACACTAGATATGTAAATGGATTTTGTGCTCACACTTTATTCTAGCCCCAGGCTAGGAACAGTTGTTTCTTATGACATGGCCCTGCTTTACCTCATAAAGAGAGCTCTGAAGATATGGATGCTACAGTAAAGTGTGGTGTAGAAACAAGGTGTGTCCAGCTATCAGAAAAAATAGTGTCTGGGTTCTTAAAGGTTTATCTTCAAACAAGCAGCCATCTAAGTGAAGCACCAACTGAGTCTACATGGGAGACGCACACCAGCCTATGTGATCCAAGGATTATAAATCATAAAATCCAAATCTAAAGGAGGGAATGGAATCAGAGCTTAAACTGAACACCCAATTTGCACAAGGCAATGGATTACAGTGGGAACCTAACATCCATTTTCAGGGTCCCTACATGGATTAAGCCCCTGAAGAATTTTCTCTGACCATAGTTGAGAGATGTAAATAGCCTTGCTACCAGACAGACTATCCCAAGCATGATAATACCAGGTGTAATTAAGTTAAAATGTGATATCTTATCTTCTTTTGGACCCATTTTAAATATTTTCAAGTTTTTAATACTCCCTGGTTTTTTATCAATTGGGTCCCCCACCTGGTTTATTTTGTTAATATTGCTGGTCTTTTATTGTGTATACTTTCCAGCATATGAAGACCAGGGTGGTTGAAACTATAAAGACTGTAACGGGATTAGGGGCTTATTGGGGCTATGAAGTGGGATGGGGGTTGGATGGAAATGAGGAGTGAAGACTAAATACAAAAGGGGATAAAATGTTCTGAAATTGATTGTAGAGATGATCGTACACCTCTTATTAATATGACTGAACTATGAACGTGTATAATATGTGAACCATAGTGTCAAAAATCTAGGATATCTCCAGAGACCAGGTAGGGACACAGTCATGAATAAATGAAGTTATTTTTCCTGCTACTTACTGTGTACCCAGCCATGGACTGTCCCTGCATTCGAGTAGTTGAATGACCTTGAGGTATGAGGAGTTTCACCAATGGTAGAAGTGAGATGTTGAGATGCTATGAGGGATAAAGAGGGATTTTGGCCATCTACCCACAAGCCCAGGAGGTTTATCCTGGAAGAGTTTCAAGGACAGCTGAACTGGGTTGGAGCCCAGGCAGAAACCTCTGCTCAGACTCTAGGGATAGGCAAGGTGATAGGGAGATGGCTGGCAGCTCTGGAACTATTTCCACTCAAATAAGTTTGCTCTTGTTTCTCTTTTATCTTTTCATTACATACAAATTAGGCATGTGTTAACTTTCTTAAATATAAACAAAACTGGTTTGAGAATGGGGCTTCCAGAGAGAACTGAAAGGGCTGGGGGAGAAGAAACCTGAGGGAACAGGGGAGCATTGTGGTTGAAGTAGTTGAAGGGTAGGAGGTGGAGGACTAGGAGAACAGGGGCTTCCCTGCGGAATTCTCTATCCCCAGTGATCCCATCACTTTTATGGCCATCTATATCTGTCTGATGTTATGTTAACTATTCCCAGCCTCTACACAGAATTCCAGACTTTAAACGCTGGAAGGAACCTTAGAGACCAGGAGTCTATCACTCCCTCCTATTCCTAACTCTTAACAACAGATGAGGAAACTGAGGCTCAGAGAAAAGAGACTGACCCAAGACCCTAATACTGGTGATGCTGGAAGATATGTAACTGGTATGTCAAACGCCAGTAGGGTCACCCAAACAGAACAGGTTTCAGCTGAGCTTCCAGGCTAAGAACAGACAACAAAGAAAGACTCAACTCCCCATTTCGGAGGAAGGAGCTGCTGATGCATAGCTTCAAAACACTGTTAGATACTAAAGGCCTGATGTATAAAAGCAGAATTTTGTTAGAGATAGTGCTGGAAGATGGGCACTCGAAATGTGATTCATGAGTAGCTGCTTTCTTGGAGTGGAGTTGACCTTGGTGAAGTGAGTAGAGCAAACCCTGTGGGAAGGGCACCTTCTGGTTCTTCCTTTGCTGATGGGGCAAGATTCAAGGTAAGAAGACACTGCTGCAAAAATGCTGCCAATGATCAGAACTTGGAGTGTGAAAAGTAGTCAGTAAATTTGCTGCACAAAACCTCCTTAGAGTATTGAAAAGCAAGGTTGTTACTTTAAGGACTAAGGTGAGCCTGACTCAAGTCATGGTATTTTCAAATGTCTCATATGCATGTGAAAAGTTGGTTATTGAATAAAGAAGACCTAAGTAGAATCAAAGCATTTGAATTGTGGTGCTGGAGAAAAATACTGAAAAGCTAATCCAATCTGTCTTGGAAGAAGTATGGTCAGGGTGTTCTTTAGTGGCAAGGATGGTGAGACTTTGTCTTATATACGTTGAACATGTTGTCAGAGGAAACTAGTCCTTGGAGAAGAACATCATGTTTGGTAAGGTAGAGGGGGAAGTGAAGGAGAGGAAGGTCCTCAAAGAGATGGAATAATACAGTGGCTGCAACAACGGGCTTGGGCATAGGAACAATTGTAAGGATGGCACAGGACCGGGTAGTGTTTCATTCTGCTGTGCATAAGGCCACTTTTGATGGTAACTGACTCAATGGCACCTAACAACAATAGTGGGAGATGGTATAATACCAATAGAGGCTTTCTGTTTTCAAAGGAATTTAAGGAAACACATCCCCACTTTTCCCTTACTTCTCTGTATCATTACACTTGCTGTAGAAAGCTTTTTTTTGTCACCCCTCAGTACAGCAGCTGACCTGTACTAACTTTCTGAACTCCAAAGTGGCTCTATGCCGCTCTCTGGGGCTCCTCTCCTTCTGTGGTATTAATCACTCTGAGAGCTCAGGCCCAAACTTTTGAGAGCCATGACCAAAATCAAGGCCAAAATACCACAGGGTATTTGTGTAGCACTTAAATGTCTTAAAAATAAATTTTATAGAACCTCCTTCTTCCCTCCTGCAAATCTTGATTTCTAGGCAAGGCAGAATTTATTTGCTTCCTTTTTCATAAATTGGTTCATTCAGAAAACATTTTTGAATACTTACTTTATGTCCAGCAATGTGCTAAATGCTACAGATTCAATGATGATGGGAAAGATGTGGTCATTAGCCTCATGGAATGTACAGAAGAGCATCTGAGGTTCAGAGGAACCATACAATGTCAGTGATACCATTAGGAATAATGTTGTTAAGTGCTGTCAAGATGGTTACAAGTCATAGCAACTCTGTCCTTCTCTAAGTATGTTGCCCTTCTCCAGAGACCGGTCTTTCCTGAAAACATGTCCAATGTACATGTTGCAAGTCTGGCCATCCTTGCCTCTAAGGAGCATTCTAGCTGCAGTTCTTCCAAGATAGATCTGTATGGTTTTCAGCAAGGTATGTATAAAAAGGAAGGCAGACACTCACACACATCACATGACCATGTGCTTCCTCTTTCAACCATTTTCCATAAATCTGGGTTCATCAAGGGCAGAGATTTCAGGAACTCTGCCCTCTTCACTTCGATTTCCCTTAGCCCTGACATTGTACTATATATCAACTCCTGGGAACACCACCTTCTAGCATGTACAGTAATGCCCTAAATGTCATTTATTACTCACTATTAATATTCAAACATCTAAAAATAAAGTGGTACAAAAACCCCACTTGGCTTTAAATATCAAGAGCTGAATAATATATAATTGATTCCAGGAGGAATTTTTCAACTCCTCAAGGAAGGAAATACAGTTTTAAGCACTTTTAGAAGTATTTTAAAGAAAATTATGTATCCTTCAAAAGGCTACATGGATCAAATATGCTTACTCATGTCCCTCAGATGAGAAGGTAAGAAAAGAGTGAGGACTGAACCAACCCTTTCTCACCTAATCCTAGCAATAATAACTCTGTGATAGACTAATCATATAAAATTATCATTTTTATAAATCAAAAATTGTCAAGCATTAACTATTTCATATGATTTAACCAGATAGTTTCAACTATTCTGAGCTACTTGGTATAGTAGATCTTATAAGGACAGCCCCGGGGATAAGCCTTTCATATTGAATCATTAGAGTGGGCATCCTACATCCTACTACTGGAAAACCTGGTTCTTGTTGAAACATTTCAATAGATACCCTAAGCAGAAGTTCCTTATGACAATAAATAATGATGAGAAACAATGATACATGTCTCATGTGACAGACCTTATTCTAAGTACTTCACAAGTATAACTATCCTATGAGGGGATACCCAAATAAAACTGGATTTCCCCCTCAAAGCTATGTAATTAATTTTTAAATAAACAAATCTATCACCTTCCAAGTACTCTTCATCACACTTAATGCATTTGTCAAACCTGCAATTCTATTCTTGGAAATATTTTTTCAAACTCATCTGTTTGGATGGCTGACAGCACCTTCCTTGTTTCTTGCTTCACCTTTTCTATGTCGTCAAATCACTGTCCTTTCATGTCCCTCTTCATTATTGGAAATAAAAAGAAGTCACACAGAATGAGGTCAGCTGATTCAGGTGTGTGAAGCAAGGGAGACATGCTGTTTTTTGGCAAAAACTTGTGCACTGACAAGGTTGTGTGAGTGCATTGAAGTGATGGCAAAAACTGGTGCACTGACATGGTTGTGTGAGTGCATTGAAGTGGTGGCAAAACCAGTCCCCCATCTACCACAAATGAGGCCTTTGTTGCAACACAATGTTACAAAATCTTTTTAGAACCTCTAAATAGAAAGCTTGATTAACAGTCTGACCTGGTGGAACAAACTCCAAATGCACTACCAGTTGACATTTTTGTCCTTTAGGAAAGTTAACTGAAGTCCAAAATGAGGTTTGTCATCAATGAATATTTCACCTTTTTGGAAATGAGAAAACCACTCATACACGAGATTTTTCCCCTAGTGCTGTCCTTGTAAGCTATGTTCAACATCACAACCTTTCTGTGGTTTTTTTTCTAAGCAGGAAACTAAATTTCAGAGCCATATGCTTTTCTATCAAATTGGCTATCACAAAAAAATGAGGTTCAAGCAAAACTGCTTTTACAAAAAGAAAATTCACTGTGACCAGTGAGAGCTTTCCTAGGTCACGCCACTGGGTGCACTAACTCAGAGCAAGTTGCACAATGTTCACCTAGCAAGAAAAATGCATACTATGAAAGCTCCACCCAGTGGAGTTTTATCCATTTTGGGGGGTGGGTACCCACTCATATATGATAGGTGTGGGAGAAAGAGTTGGCTTTCTATTCTCTTAAATGATTACAGTCTCAGAAACCTACAGGTTCAGTATGAGTCAGAATTTGCTTCAGATGAATAATGGGCTTCCACTGTCCTCCCTAACCTTCAAATTGGGTAGAAAACACAGGCTTATGTTTTTCTTTGATGTGGACTTGGTTGATGTCTCACTTAAATGGCTGCTTATTTGAATACAAGCTTTTAAGACCCCAGATACTATTACAATTGATAGCTAAGTACCATCTGCTTTCTCCACCACACTTTGCTATAGTTTCCTTATCTTCAGTGATCTTTTCATGAAGGTGAATATTGAGAAGGGCCATGTTCCCATCCTTTTAAATATACCATATATACTTGTGTATAAGCCGAGTTTTTCAGCACATTTTTCATGCAGTTTTTGTGGTAAAATCAGGTGCCTCGGCTGATATTCAGGTTGGCTTACATTCAAGTATATACGGTACTTGCTGGGGATTCTCATTTGTGTTAGGTGGAATTTGCCAATATCTGATAAGCAGCTGTTAAATTACGGTCTAGATTTTTAAAATCCAGAGTGTAAAGTAATGTAGCTATTCTTAATCTGGGTGATTCTAGGGAGCCTATGGGATTCCCCTCCCCCCTTTTTAATTATTTTTATTTATTTAAAAATTTTTAATCATTTTATTGGGGGCTCATACAACTCTTATCACAATCCATATATAGACCCATTGTGTAAAGCACATTTGTACAGTAGTTACCCTCACCATTCTCAAAACATTTGATTTCCACTTGGGCTCTTGGAATCAGCTACTCACTTTTCCTTTTTTTCCCTCCCTCCCCGTTCCCCCCTCCCTCATGGACCCTTGATAATTTATAAATTATTATTATTTTACCTTAGCCTATACTTCCTGACGTCTCCCTTCACTCACTCTACTGTTGTCCACCCCCCAGGTAGAAGGTTATATGTAGATCCTTGTAATCAGTTCCCCCTTTCTATCCTGCCTTCCCTCCACCCTCCCAGTATCACCACTCTCACGACTGGTTCTGAGAGGTTCATCTGTCATGGATTCCCTGTGTTTCCAGTTTGTATCTGCACCACTGTACATCCTCTGGTCTAACCAG
>NW_022111323.1:4728123-4732633 GCF_000313985.2 Echinops telfairi | reverse complement strand
TCCTCTATTTCCTTTTACTTTCCTCTTGTCCCACTATCATGCTCAGCCTTCATTTGGGTTTCAGTAATTCCTCTCAGTTACATTGCCCTTGATCACTCCCTACCAGTTCTCCCACCCTCTCCTTGCAAATGGTTTTGAATCATTCGTTGTTCCCTTGTCCCTGAGTTGGATAACATCACTTGCCTTCCCCTACCTCCCCCTCTTCCACGCCCCTGGAACCATCGGTCCCATTGTTTTCTTCTCCACATTGTTTATCTAGCCTATCTTATCTACATAGACCTGCAGAAATAATAATATGTACATAAAATCTCGACAAGGCCAAGCAAAGTGACACAAAAATACAAAGCAATTATGGCAGCAACATCAACAATAACAGCAAAGAAAGCCAATGACATACAAAATCTAAAAGAAGAAAAAAGAGGAAAAAAGAAAGAAAAGCCTGTAAATAATTCAAGGTCTGTTGGCATTTAGGACTGTTTTCTGGTCAAGTATGATGGGGTGCCATGCCCTAGCCCCAAATATTTTTGATACGCCCTCGGGACTTCCATGTTCTGCTCCCCTTGCTGTTCTATTGCATGCCTTTAGGGTTTTGCTTCAGTGTGGTGGGGTCAGCTTGGTCACACATCCCACACTGTTTATCCAGCGTTGTCTCATGTAGGCCTATGGGTCAGTGCAGGATGTCGCATCTTGTAGTGGGGCTGCTCTGAGCTTGGTTGGCCAGGGTGTGCGCCATTCCCTTCCTCCCCCTTCATTTGCTACTGCTTCCATCTGCGTATGGTAGGTAGGTACCTTTCCCTCACCGGAGGGTCAATTGTCATTCTCTGTGGCATACCCTTCCAAGGTGGGGGTCTGGCTGGTTCTGGTTGGGGCCAGGCATATAGTCCAGTCTTTTTATCAATTCCTCCATGTTGCATTGCATTCCTGGTTTGGAGTGTCATGGTGGGGTCTGTATGCACATTCCAGTTCTATGGGGACACTTCCAATACTCTCCTCCTGATGGATTAGTGCCCTGTTCGCCCATGTCATCATCTCAGTTTCTCCCCACCCCGATTTTCCCTCCTATTTCCTCCTTTTCCCCTTCTTTATGTTGGACTCACATGTACCTCCCTGGGTGTGGTCTGCCTTCCCCACAACTACCTATGCTTCCATCCACTTATTGTGAGATAGGTGTCTATTCTTCTATTCCTGCCATGCTGATTGTACTTACCTCAGGGGACTCATGTTATACCTGTCCTTTTGAGATTGGCTTACCTCGCTTAACATGATTCCTTCCAACTCTTCCCATGAAATGACTTGTTTCATGTGATTGTCTGTGCTTTTCAGTGCTGCATAATACTTCATTGTGTGTATGTGCCAGAGTTTTCTAATCCACTCATCTATCGATGGAAACATAGGCTGTTTCTAAGTCTTTGTGATTGTGAATTGCGCCACAATAAACATTGGAGCGAGGATGACTGGTTGTGTTTTATTTGTTACCTCCTCTGGGTATATGTCCAGTAGAGGGATGGCTGGGTCATAAGGTAGATCAATTTCCATTTTCTTTAATATCTCCAGATTGCTTTCCACAGTGGCTGTACAAATCTACATGACACAAGCAGTGGAGAAGGGTTCCTACTTCACCACAACCCCTCCAACACTTGTTGCTTTCTGATTTACTGATTTGGGCTAGTCTCAGGGGTGTTAGGTGGTATCTCATGGTTGTTTTAATTTGCATTTATCTTATGGCTGATGACTGGAACACCTTTTCATATGCTTGTTGGCCATATGGGTCTCCTCCCTAGTGAAAGTTCCTTTCATTTCTTTTGCCCACTGTCTTGGGGGGATAACTCTTTTCCTCTTTTTGCAGGCCATGGGGGTGTTATAGATTTTAGTAATGAGCCCTTTGTCCGATGTGTCATTACTAAATATCCTCTCCCAGTCTGTGAGTTTCTTGTCACCCTCTTGGTGAAGCCTTTCAAGGTGAAAGGTGTTTTATTCTTATTAAATCCTATTTGTCGATTTCCAGTTCACCTGTGTGTGTACCCTTCCCTATTGCAGTGAGCCTATGAATTCCCTGTGCCAGTGCTCTTAGGTTAGTCCCAATTCCCTCCTTGATGGTCCTGATGGTTTGGGTTTTAACTTCTAAGTCTGTGATCCACCTTAAGTTTACTCTTGTGAATGGGGTAAAGTAAATGTCTCATTCATTCTTTACATGTGGATATCCATGGTTTCCAGCACCACTTGTTAAAAAGGGCATCCGCTTCCCATTTGATGGTTTTGGGACACTTGTCAAAGATCAGTTGTTTGTATGCTGATGGTTGTATTCCTGGGCTTTCTATTCTTTTCCACTAGTCTGAGTATCTGTCATTGTGCCAGTGCCATGTTGTTTTGACCATTCTAGCTGTGTAATAGGCATTAAAATCGGGTAAGGCGAGTCCTCCAACTTTGTCCTTCATCTTGAGGAGTTCTCTGCTAATTCTGGGCTTATTCCCTCTCCATATGAAATAGGTGATCAGTTTTTCCAATTCTTTGAAGAAGGTTGTTGGTATTTGAATCAGAAAAGCATTGAATTTGTAAAGAGTTTGGGGTAAGATTGTCATCTTTACTATGTTGAGCCTTCCAAACCACGAGCATGGAATGTTCTATTTGTGGAGGTCGCTTTTGGTTTTCTGTGGTAGGGACCTGTAGGTTTCCTTGTATAGGTCTGTAGTTTTTGGTGTTAAATATATTCCTAAGTATTTCAGTTTGTTGTTAGCTACTATGAAGGGTACTTTCTTCTTGATATCCTCTTCCATGGGCCTGTCTAATGTGTATAGAAAACCTACCAACTTCTGTTTATTGATCTTGTATCCTGAAACTCTTCCATATACCTCTATTGCTGTAAGTACTCCTGTTGTGGAGCTTTTGGGATTTTTCAATGTACAGGATCATGCCATCTGCAAATATCAATAGCTTCACCTCCTCCTCTCCCATTTGGTTCCCTTTGATGTCCTTCTGCTGTCTTATGTTGTTAGCTAGAACCTCCCAAAGATATTGAATAGAAGTGGGGACAAAGAGCATCCTTTTCTTGTACGCTCTTACAAGTGGGATTGTTTTTGTCTTTTCTCCATTAACTGTGATGTTGGCCGTTGGACTTTCATACATAGCTTGTATGAGATCGAGGAATTTACCTTCCATTCCTATTTTCGTGAGTGTCTTAATTAGGAATGGGTGTTGGATGTTGTGAAATGCTTTTTCTGTGTCTATGGATATTATATAGTTTTTATACCTTTTCTTCTTGATGTGGTGCATAATCTTGATGGGTTTTCGGATGTTAAATTCATCCCTGGGATGAATCCTACCTAGTTGTGGTGGATGATATGTTTTATGTACTTTTGTATTCTATTGGTCAATATTTTGTTAAGGATTTTTGCATGTATGTTCATTAGAGACATCGGCCTGTAATTCTCTATAACTATAGAGTATTTGCCCTGTTTGGTTATCAAAGTTATGCTGTCTTCATAGAATGAGTTTGGGAGTTTGGCATCCTTTTCTATGCTAAGGAATACTTTGTGAAGGATCTCGGTCAACTCTTACCTGAATGCTTGGTAGAATTCTGCTGTGAAGCCCTCTGACCCAGGGGGTTCTTTGTTGGTAGCTTCTTCATGACCCTCTATATTTCTCCTTTCGCTATGGGTTTGTTAAGAACCTTGATCTCTGTCTGGGATAATCTAGGGAGAGACTGTTTTTCCAAATATTTAACCATATCTTCCATGTTTCTGAATTCATTAGAATACAGACCTTCGTAATACTTTGTGATTATCCTTTTAATCTCATTGGGGTCTGTTGTAATTGCCCCTGTTTCAACCCTCATCCTGGTTATTAATGTTTGCTCCTTCCTATCCTTGTTCAGATTCACCAGCAGTCTATCTATTGTGTTGATCCTTTCATAGAACCAGCATTTAGCTGCATTTATCTTTTGCATCTTTCTCCTGTCTTCCTACTGGTTTAAATCTGTCCTTATTTTTATTATTTATTTTCTTTTGCTATTTGAGGGGTTGTTCTGCTGACTCTGTTCTAGTGGTTGGAGGTTTTGTAAAGACGTATCTGTCATAAGCATCTCTTCTTTTTTCATATATGCATTTAATGATATCAAGCTACCGCTGATAACTGCCTTCCCAGTATCCAATAAATTTTGATACATTGTATTCTCATTCTCATTAGTTTCTAGAAACTTCCTAACCTTCTCTCTAATCTGGGTATATACCCATTCATGTCGCAGGAGATCGTTGTTAATCCTCCAATTGGTTGCCCTTGATTTTCTGGACGTCCTCTTATTAATCTCCAGCTTTATGACATGGTGATCTGAGAAATATGTCTGATAATTTCTATATGTTTGAATTTACTCAGGCTGGACTTGTGTCCCAGCATGTGGTCTATTCTTGAAAAAGATCCATGTGGACTAGAGAAGAATGTGAAACTCTTTACGTTTGGATGGAAAGCTCTATAAATGTCTATCAGGCCCTGTTGCCTAATTACATTGTTTAGCTCT
>NW_022111323.1:4726374-4727365 GCF_000313985.2 Echinops telfairi | reverse complement strand
TGAAGGGATCATCCGCCCTGGATTCCCTGTGTTTCCAGTTCCTATCTGTACCAGTGTACATCCGCTGGTCCAGCCAGGCTTGCATGGTAGAATTTGGATCATGATAGTGGGGGCAGGGAGCAAGCATTTAGGAACTAAAGGAAAGTTGTATTTTTCATCGTTGCTACATCACACCCTGACTGCCGACAGCCTTTTATTCTTAGCTTATTTTTGTTTGTGCACTTAAGATGTGTCTCTTGCAGGCAACAGATTGATGAATTTTGTTTTCTGAGCCAGTCCTCCAGAATTTTTCTTTTAATTTATGAATTGAGTCCATTGGATTTCAGAGTTGTTATCCCAGTCTGTGGATTCATAGTTGTCATACCCTGTCTTGTGTTTTGGGTGTTATCATATCTCCCTTCATATCAGTGTGCTGTATTTGAGTTGAGAGTTTCTGTCTTGTTTTCTTTTCCCTCTGACATCCTGTTGTCCTGGTAATTGTTGTTGGCACATTGGCTTCTAGATGGAGATGGGCTATATGGTGGTCTCCTGTTTGTTCTTTGTGGAAAAGAAGACAAGATAGAAAATCTCCACTCAAACACAGCACACTGATATGAGGTGAGATAGGTAAAGACAAAAAACAGGGTACGACAACTATGAACCCACAGATAGTGATAATAACTCTGAATGCCTCAATTCGTACATTAAAATAAAAAGTCTTGAGGACTGTCTCAGAAAACAAAATCCATCAATCTGTTGCCTGCAAGAGACACATCTTAAGCGCACAGACAAGAATATTCTAAGAATAAAGGGTTGGCAGAAAGTTTACCAATCGAATTCTAACTTCAAAAAGGCAGGAGTGACCATCTTAATCTCCGACAATATTGACTTCAAGATCCAACCCATAAAAAGAGACAAAGAGTGACACTGCATAATGCACAAAGGTTCAGTGAACCAGGAAGCACTTAGCATATTGAATACCTACCCTCCCAATAATAGTGTGGCGAATTTC
>NW_022111323.1:4721349-4723116 GCF_000313985.2 Echinops telfairi | reverse complement strand
TTTTTACAGCCACTGTGGAAAGCAATCTGGAGATACTTAAAGAAAATGGAAATTGATCTACCTTATGACCCAGTCATCCCTCTACTGGGCATATACCCAGTGGAAGCAACAAATAAAACACGACCAGTCATCTGCGCTCCAATGTTCATTGCGGCACAATTCACAATCTCAAAGACTTGGAAACAGCCTATGTTTCCATCGATAGATGAGTGGATTAGTAATCTCTGGCACATACACACAATGGAGTACTATGTAGCGCTGAAAAGTATGGACGATCACATTGAACACGGCGTTTCATGGGAAGAGCTGGAAGGAATCATGTTAAGCGATGTAAGCCAAAAGCAAAAGGACAAGTATAACATGAGTCCCCTGAGGTAAGTACAATCAGCAGACCAGGAATAGAAGAATAAAAACCTATCTCACAATAAACGGGTGGAAGCATAGACAATTGGAGGGAGGGCAGGCCACATCTAGGGAGGTACATAAGAGTCCAATATAAAGAAGGGGAATGGGGGCAAGTGGAGGGAGAAGCAGGGTGGGGAGAAACTGAGTTGATGGCACGGGGGATAGAGGGCACTAACCCACCCAGGGGGAGAATATTGGTTGTGTCCCACAGAACTGGAACGTGCATACAGACCATCAGGGCACGCCAAACCAGGAGGGCAACATAACACGCGGAGGAATCCACAGAGACTGGACCATACGCCGGCCCTGACCCCCACCATGGAAGGGAGTACCACAGAAAATGGAAATAGATCGTCTGGTGTGAGAAAGGAACTGTCCTACCACACCACACCCAGAAGGAAGCTGAAGCAAAGGAAGGAGGCGGAACGGAGCGGAGCACACCTGGGCCCACCAAGCTCAAAGGATGATAGCCCAGCTCAGAGGGCTCAATGTACAGAGAGGACCATATAGCTATTCCCACGGCAAGATGCGACATCCTGCACTGACCCATGGCCCTCCACAGGACAGCACCGGAGACACAGTGTGGGATTGGCAACTGAGCTGACCCCACCACACTGAGGCAAAACACAGGGGGCATACAATGGAGCGACAGGGAAGCAGAGCAAGGAGGTTCTGAGGGAGTACAAACGATGGACTTTGGGGACAGGACGTGGCACCCCATTAAACTCGTCTGGACAACGCCCCTAAAGGTCAACAAACAGACCTTGAACTACTAAAAGGCATTTTTTTCCTTTACTTTTTTTCCTGCCTATTTGTTCTGTTTTTTTCCTTTTTTCTCTTCTTTAAAATTTTGTATGTCAGTGGCTTTTTTGTTTGTTACCTTTTCGGTGTTGCTGCCATCATTGCCATGTTCTTATGTGCCACTTTGGTGCTGTGTTGTCAAAGCCATCCACAATTTTATGCACATATTAATATATCTGCAGGTCCACCTAGATAAGAGAGGCTGAACCAAAAAAATGTGAGAAGAAAATAAAGGGACCAACATCCCTGGAGGGACATGAGGGTGTGGGAGGTAGGGGAAGGGAGGAGGTGTTGGCCAACCCAGGGACAAGGGAACAACGAGTAGTTCAAAACCCATGGCAGGGAGGGGATGGGAGGACTGGTAGGGAGTGAGCAAGGGCAAGGTAACTGAGAAAAATTACCGAAACCAGAATGAAGGCTGAACATGGTAATGGGACAGGAGGAAAGCGTAAGGAAATAGAGGAAAGGAGTAGGAGGCAAAGGGCATACATAGAAGCCTAAATACAGACATGGACATATGTAAATATATTTAAGATTATGGGAGAAACGGACCTAGGTGCA
>NW_022111323.1:4706417-4719917 GCF_000313985.2 Echinops telfairi | reverse complement strand
TTCCCCTTCTTTCCCCTCCAATTTCTAGAGATGCCTAATAGAAGGTGGAGTTCCGGGAGGCCTTGCTGCCACAGGATGTAGTGCTGATCTAGGACTCTGGAGCTAGGCTATGTATGGGGGAATGAATGCTCTTCAGATGGAGCATGCACTCCCTAGGTCCCTACAAGCACGTAGTGTTAAGCCGGTAGGCAGAAGCTACACTGGCGGGAGACGCACCTCAGCAATGAGCCTCCTGCACCAGCCGGAAAAGGCTGGGGCAGCAAGGGGTGCTGTGGGAGATACCGGCTGCAGCATCCACCTCCTAGGCAGGCAGGAAAAGGCTGGGTCAGGCAGGCTTAAAAGTGGGCACTGGCTACCCCACACGGCACCACAGTGGACACACCTGAGTGGACAGAGACATCTCTGGCGGGAACCTCAAAGCCATGTAGTTAGGTTCCTTAGCAGGCACGAACGCTTATTGTTTGGCCGTTTGCGCTGTGAACACCACAGGTCTCCACAGTAGTGTGGGCTAAGCCGGGAACGCACGACAGTGGTTCCGGCGGGAAACAGAGGGCAATGGCGCAAGCCCTCTGCACTGGGAGGCACGGGCTGTGGCAGGCAGGGTTAGTGCACAGATCTGCCCGTGCTGGATACCCCGCAGTGCACTGCAGTGGCATGGGAGGACTGTAGCAAAGACAGTTGCGGCGGGAAACGCAAAGCCGTTTCATTAGTCTTCTTAGTAGGCAGGGACACTTATTGTTCAGGCCGCGGGCGCTGTGAAAGGTGCAGGGCCCTGCAGTGGCATGGGCCAAACCGGAAAGGACAGCAACGGTTCTGGTGGGAAACAGAGGGCAGTGGCTGCAGCCCTCTGCACTGGGAGGAATGCACTGGGGCAGGCAGGCTTAGTGCTCCGGGCCTGCCGGCGCTGTGAATGGCACAGGGCCCTGCAGTGGTGCAGGCCAGTCTGGAGTGGCTCTGGCAAAAACACAGGGTTGAGGGTAGAAGTGGGATGGGCCCCGGCAGCGGGCTTGCACCAGCGGGGGCGGGTTCCCGAAGTGCCCAGCACTAGTGGCTGAGAGTGTGCTGCAGCTCGGCCTCCCAGGCAGGGAGCAGGGGTGACACCCTCCCCCCCACTTTTAAAAGGTAACTTTTACTTCAATGTGCTCATTCAACACAGGTTTGTCCTGTAGGATTGTATGATATAACAGTAATATGTTGAATATGAAAATTTTGAAGAGTAAGCTGAAAAGCCTTAGAAGTATAACAAGTTCCAGTGTCCATTTTTATTTGATTTCGACATCCTAAAACAGTGATATACTCTAAAAGATGCAAAGTGTACTTTCAGAAAACTCTTAATTAGCTGGAGGAGCATGGTTCATACCTGAGAAGGTATCAATGGTGACATGTAAGTACTTTAGTCAGCCAAATGAAGGTTCATGGGTAACATCTGTTTGCCAAATATGGTTTGTAGTGAGGTAACATGAGTTAACACCATAGCCAAGAGAAACTCCAGAATATAATTGACAAATGGGACAAGTGTGTACAATTGATTATGCTTACTGATAAGTTAACTAAAAAGCATGTTTCAAGGCATGAGCGTTTGGATGATGTAATTGATATGAAACCTGGGCATTATCAAATGCCAAATATCATAGCTACCACAGCTTTGTCCGCCTGTGTATTTACTTTGGCTAAGGGTCTAGGAATTAGTATGGGAGTGAATGTAGGTAATGAAAAGGGGCTATTGCCACTAGTCATGTAAAGAACGAAGTGTTGTAAACTGCTGTAATAAATTTTTATTATCTATATCCTTTATATAGACATGTTTTATGTGAAGCACGGTGTGGACCACATAATGTGAATCATAAACAATATTTACAGGGGAATTAGGGAGCATTTGTACAGCCAAAATAAGAACACCAAGCTCCGCTTGTTGAATGGTGGCAAAACCTATGTGGCTTAAATATTTCTAAATTGTAGTGGCCTTCCAAGAAATGGCAGCCTTGCCTGGTTTTCCTGAGCCATCTGTAAAAATAGCAACAGGACAATAGTCTAGGGAGACATGGGAGAGAGGGAGTCAGTGGAAAGGAAGTGGGTATTAACAAACCCAGAAACAAGGGAACAACAAGTGACCAAAAATCGATGGTTGGGGTGGGGGGCAGAGAAATGATGACTAGTTAAGATTCACCTGTCTGGAACTCCTGCTTCCAGACAAGAAAATTGGGAGGGAAAGAGGGACCAGATATAAATCCAGTGTTCCAGGTTGTGAATGCAGTGTGCTGGCATAGTGAGGGGAGCCAGTGGATGGGCATGATGGCTCAGCCCCAATCACAGCTACTTGGATAGCTACCCCTCCCCCAAGAAGAATTTACTTTAGAGGATGGCACTGAAGCTGCAGCTAGGGGAGAGGGTCATTTCTGATCAGAGCACCTGGGAGCAAATGAATGGGGAGGAAGGGATAGTGGAGCACATCTTGGCCCACCAGGCCTAGAGGACGATATCTACGTGCATATATTTATAGGTTTAGTATTAAGGTAGGAGATGGACGTTGGCCCTCCATTCAAGTACTTACCCAATGCAAGAACACTTTGTTGTATCAAATCGGCATTCCATGATGCACACCTTCCCGACAAGATTGCTGGAGACAAATGTGTGCATAAACAAATGTGGTAGAGAAAGCTGATGGTGCCCGGCTATCAAAGGATATAGCTTCTGGGGGCTTAAAGGCTTGAAGATAAAAAAGCGGCCATCTAGCCGAGAAGCAACAAAACCCACATGGAAGAAGCACACCAGCTTGTGTGACCACGAGGTGTCGAAGGGATCAGGTATCAGGAATCAAGGAACAAAATATCATATCATTGTAAATGAGGGTGAGTGCAGAGTAGAGACCCAAAGCCCATCTGTAGGCAACTGGATATCCCCTTACAGAAGGGTCACGGGGAGGAGATAAGCCATTTAGGGTGCAGTGCAGCAATGATGAAACATATAACGTTCCTCTGGTTCTTAAATGCTTCCTCCCCCCACAATCATAACTCCCAAGTTTACCTTGCAAATCTGGCTAGACCAGAGGATGTACATTGGTATAGATCAGAACTGGAAACACAGGAAATCCAGGACAGTTGATCCCTTCAGGACCAGTGGTGAGAGTGGCAATAATGGGAGGGTGGGGTAGAAAGGGGGAACCAATGACAAGGATCTACATATAACCTCCTCCCTGGGGGAGGGACAACAGAAAAGTGGGTGAATGGAGATGTCCGGCAGTATAAGATATGACAAAGTAATGATAATTTATAAATTATCAAGGGCTCATGAGGGAGGGGGAGCGGGAAGGAGGGCAAAAATTAAGGAGTTGATATCAAGGGCACAAGTAGAAAGCAAACGTTTTGAGACTATTGATGGCAACAAATGTACAAATATGCTTGACACAATGGATAGATTGTGATAAGAGCCCTTAATAAAATGATTAAACAAGAAAGAAAAGGAAAAAAAATGGCAAGGAGGGTGTAGGAGTTCTGGTAGGGCTTGATCAAGGGCAATGTAACCGAGAGGAATTCCTAAAACCCAAAGGAAGGCTGATCATGACTGTGGGACAAGAGGAAAGTCAAAGGAAATAGAGAATAGAACTAGGATGCAAAGGGAATTTATAGAGATGTACATATATAAATATGACTATGGGGAAATAGATCTATGTATATATATTTATAGGTTTGGTATTAAGGTAGTAGATGGACATTGGGCCTCTACTCAAGTCCTCCCTCAACACAAGAATACTTTGTTCTAATAATCCGGCATTCTGAGATGCTCACCTTCCCCACACAATTGCTGAAGACAAAGCAGGTGCATAAGAAAATGTGGTGAAGAAAGCTGATGGTGCCCAGCTATCAAAAGATAAAGTGACTGAGGACTTAAAGGCTTGAAGATAAACAAGCGGCCATCTAGCTGAGATACAACAAAGCCCACATGGAAGAAGCACACCAGTTCATGTGAACATAAGGTGTCATGGGATCGGATATCAGGCATCAAAAACCCAGAGCAAAAAATCATAATGTGAATGAGGGGGGTAATGCAGCATGGAGGCCCAAAGCCAATCTGTAGGCAGCTGGATATCCCCTTACAGACGGGTTGTGAGGAGAATAAAATCTCCTAGGTGCAGCTTGCCAATGTATTTTGTAATAATGTACAAAAGTCTTCTTTGCAAAATGGAAGATACATTTTGTGGGCTAGAACCTAAACAATTGAATCTACCTTTGTCTATGCTTGATGATAAATGTTGCAGTTAAACAAACAGTTGGAGTAAAAAAGTTTTAGAGTAAGAAGAATTAAGAAATAGCAACCCCAAAAAGTGAAGATCAGGAGTGAATTGGTGCAATAACCCAGTAGGACTCTGTGATGTATTAAAAATTATAAGAATAGCATGGTAACTTAAAGTGCAATTTGTGAGACTCTAAAGATATTTCAACTAACTTCAATTCTTGTAGAGTCAGGGAAGATAACTGCTGAGAAGATGACAGATCTGTATCTCCTTTTAACATTTGAAACAGATTGCGTAATTTTCTGGTAGTGAGTCCAAATAAAGGATGAACCGAATTGATATGTCCCAACAACTTTTTAAAGGAATTTAGAATAAAAGGCTATGGTATATTATTTGGGTGGGTGTGTGTGGGTTGTGTTAGTCTGGGTACCTGAGAGAAACAAATCCACAGAAACTCATGTATAAGAGAGAGTTTTATATAAAGGTTAAGTGTGCATCAAGAATATATCCCAACCCAGTGCTGCCCTAGCCCACAAGTTCAACATTAACCCATTAACCCATATGTCCAACACTAATCCACAAAGTCCTCCTCCATCTCACAAAACAGATGTAATGATGCCGACTGCAGGAGGAAAGCCGAGTCAGTGAATGTGTAAACATCTCAGTGCTGGCAGGGGTCTCCACACGGCTGCTCCAGCATCAAGGGCTGCATCGTGGTAGGTCCATGTGGCTTCTCCTCAGGGATGTCTCACAGGAAGTGAGCCTTGCCGGCTAAAGCAGGGAACTGGCTAAAGCAGCTGCACCCTGGTCCAACCATCACAAAGCAAGACACCGGAGAACTCGAAAGGCCAGGCTAACTGAGCCATTTATCCCTCCGTCCTTCAATTAACCCCATGTGTGTTTATTGTCCAGGTTGGCACAATAAACGAACTACCTCAGGGGTGCAGATAGAGTAGATTCCAAGTACATAACCCAAATGTGACCACAGTTTTTGTCCTTGAACCTTTTCAGGAGCTACTTTCAAACTATATAGTTGTGTAAACCTAAAACATTCTGATAAAGCTGGAAAAGTTGTCTATCTTCTTGAGCTGCAAAAAATATCTCATCTATGTAATGAAGTATAATAGCATGTGAAAAAGCCTTATGAGAAGCTAACAAGGCCTCATCTTTGGGCTGTTTACCATTTTCTGTGGCAAAATTTTCCATAATACTTCCAAACATATTTGCTGTTGTTTAGTACAGGTACTGAAAAGGCAAAGCATCCTGCATCTTGTAGGTGCAAGGAAATGGTGAAAAAACAATCTTTTAAGTCTATTACTATAAGGGACCAATCTGCGGGTATAGCCACAGGACTACGGTGATCTGTTTATAATGGTCCCTTTAGTTGAATGACAGCACTAATGGCATGGAGATCATGAAGAAGCCACCACTTTCCTGATTCTTTAGGTATAATAAAAAATGGGAGTGTTCCAAGGACAAGTTCAGGGTTCTATATGCCGTAATGCTAACTGTTCTTGGACCAAGCTATGAATTTGTTTTAGCCTCTCCCCTTTTTTGATCTACTACTCAATAAGAATATCAATAATCCAGGTGAGTTTAAGGGGAAGTATTTGAGCAGTACACTGAGCAAACAATCAGCGGTCTGCTTCTGCTTGAGTGGAAGTAGCTGTAAAATTACTGACTCTTTGTAATAAATCTAAAGCAATAAGAACTCCATTATCTAAATTACAGAAAGATTACCTGACACACAGATCCTGAATTCCATATGCCAGACAGATACTCAGCAGGATTAACTAGGGTTTTCACCAATATTTTCCAATCATGTGGAGTCTTTTCATAACTATTTCCCAAGGCTTCAATCATTCCTATAGTAAGGGGACTATGCATCCTACTTTTTCTAACCTTCTTTGTTAATTCTTTGAATGCAAAAAACAGAAGGGGCTCAAGGCCTTGCCGTTCCACTTGAGCGACTGTAGGGAAGGTAAAGGCCACAACAGCATTAGAATCTCCTAGTTTTAAGCCTTCCAACAGACATTGTTCAATTAAAGAGGGTCTTAATTGCTATGAAGGACTCAGAGTTAGAAGTGGAGTTTGGTTAGGACATGGAATTAAAGGAGCAGTGGGTTCATTATTCTCTGAAGGAGGAAGGAAAGGCAAGTTCTCTTCCTTCTCCTCTGATTCGAATTTCCCAGAAGAAGTTTTCTTGGGAAACTTCTCTTTCTGATCTATAATTTCTGAGGAGTTGAGGAGTAAGGAAACTAAATTACTTCAAATGAAACAACAGGTAGTAAGAACTGGCACGGGAATAGGTTGTCTGAAGGAGCCTTTGCTTAAAAGCTTTGCCAACTTGTTCTGAGTTCAATATATACTGGTCCTTCATCTAGGAACCAAGGACAATGCTGACAAACTGTCAGAATAACCTGATTAAGTAGCTTTTCATCCACTGTACAGCTTTAAGGAGCTGCTGAAGGGTCTTTAAATAAACCTTTTGAGGTTTTGTTAATTTCTGACCCTTATCCTATGAGTGTCAGTCCCCTTATCAAAGAGAAAGTGAGGACTATCACTTTCCAGAATTTCCTGGGATAAATGGTCTTTGCTTTCATTTTCTCTGTGGTGCTCAGATATTATGGTATCACGTCAGGGTTGCCATTTGTAGCACTCCAGCCTGAGATGCATGGAATAACTGCTCAAGATATAAGATTGAGTCTTGAAGGACAGGGAAAGGTACTCATAGGAATGACCTCTCTGGCTTCTCCATTTTCTGGTTTTTATTTGCACATCAAAGGAGGAAGTTTACAAAAGTTCAAATGAGAGGGCTATTATATGGCCTAGCAACTTCAGGCTCAAGATGTTCTCATCATTCATAACTAACCTTATCCCACATGAGCACATTCTGACCTAAGGGAATTGCTTCTGTCTGCAGCAGGGACTCTATCACTCAGCGTTTGTGCCAAGCTCTTGGCTCATGCAAGCAGTTATGCACTTAAGGCTTATTCAAAGTCTTTTCACTCAAGTAATCCTCCAAGGGAAAATGGGGCAATGTTTCCTTACACTACTCATGGAGTTGTAGGACCTCATCACTTGAATTTGACCCCAACTGAGGCTTCAACTTTCTCATTATACTTGCCCTGCTGACCTTGAAATACAGCCTCTTCAAGACCACAGGGCCAAATGAACAGATTATGGCAATGAAATGAGATCTAGTCCATTTAATTAAAGTTCCTAGTTAATTTTATTCTCCCTAACTGGATATTAATCCCTATTTTCTCCCTGCTCCTCAAGTACTTCTGCCCCCAAGGAAGTCTCTTCACTTCTGCCAATCCTTTTCAGGCTTGCAGAGGGTTCATGTTGACTCAGACAATATGACCAGTCTTCTCTGTATTCCTGGTCCTCCACAAAAAGATAGGGAAATAAAATAATTACCCCATGAATGCCTGCCTCTGCCTCTGATCATGGTATAGTAGGTCTGGAGTTGACTCTAACCACTGTGGTTTCTCTCCCAGCTCTAAGTTTATCCTTGTGTAATTTAGCATTGGTAATGCTAATACCAATATGTAAGGTTGGGCTAATGGATTTTCTTTTAAAGCTGAGTAAATGTTCTTCCCTTCCAGGCACATTTTTTTTCCCTCCAGCCTACTCCCCAAAAGTGGGATCCTACCCACCTACCACATGCTATTACCATGGGGCAAAAAAGACTCCTAAAAGTCACCGTGACTTTTCCTTTGCTTTGGGATGCTATGCTTACAAACTAGCCTGGGCATGGGTCTCTTCTTTCTGTGATATCTCAGGGCAAAGAGGTATTCTAGTCACCCCTTTTTATGCAATTCCCATAGCCCACAAAACCAGGTGATGGAAAGTGCTTCAATCTCAGTCCGTTTACCTCTCTGAGTCACAGTTTACACATCTTTAAGAAGACAGGGTTGGACAAGCTGATCTGTATGGATACCTCTAGTTTGAGCATATATACTAAAGTGAAGGAGGCTATGTGCCTCTTGTGGGGCTCAAGCAACCCCTGTATTCTGAGAATCTTTTCATAAACAAAAGAGTCCCCTTGAGCAAACTGGATAGACTGGTGCTGGGTCTAGGGAAGAAAACAGGAAGGTGGAGGGCAACAAATAGTAGGCAATGTTCAGAAAATATAGATGGTGGGCGGGGAGGAAGGAGGAAGAGGCAGGGAAGGGAAAGAATAAACACATAATCAGGGTTACTGAGTTTCATTTACAGCTGGAGTCATCTGTGACTTCATCACCCTCTCTGGATGGGTGACTGCTGTTTCCAACGTGGCCTGCCTGAGTCTTAAACAGGGCAGGAGGAAGGTGTTCATGTGTGAGGCCAGTTACTCATGAATGCTCATCATCAAAACAAGGCTAAGTTCAGCTTGCCTGGGTTATATCCCTTCCTTTCAAGAAAACATGATAAGGAGGAAAGAATAAGGGCTTTGGAGTCAAGTATCTTAGTGGGTTCAATTCAAATCCAGTTGGTTTTCGCATCTGTAAATGAGACTAATAACTCCTCTGACATGCAGTCTTATGTAATAAGTGAAGGAAAAGTTGTCTGTGGAAATCCTGCTGATAGAGTGGCTGCTCAGCAACTGATGTTCCTCACTGTCTCTCAACTCCTACTCCGTACACCTGCTCCAATACAAGTTGACTCAAACCTGATGGTCTCTCTAGCCTTACTTACCTAGACTTTGGTTTTCAGAGTGAGAGACAGGGTAGAGAAGCCAGATAGACTTGAGGTAGTTGTGGCTGGTAGAAGTTGTGATAAAAGACCTAAGACCAGAAGGGTATCAGGGAGGAGATGAGCCAGTCAGGGTGTGATGTAGCAATGATGAAAAATACAACTTTCCTCTAGTTCCTGAATGCTTCCTCCCCCCCGCCCCCACTATCATGATCCCAATTCTACCTTGCAAGTCTAGCTAGACCAGAGGATGTACACTGGTACAGATAGGAATCGAGAACACAGTGAATCCAGGACGGATGATCCCTTTGGGACCAGTAGTGTGAGTGGCGATACTGGGAGGGGAGAGGGAGATTGGGTTGGAAAGGGGGAACCGATTACAAGGAACTATATGTGACCTCCTCCCTGGGGGACGGACAACAGAAAAGTGGGTGAAAGGAGACGTCGGACACAGCAAGATATGACAAAATAATAATTTATAAATTATCAAGGGTTCAGGAGGGAGGGGGAGTGGGGAGGGAGGGGTAAAATGAGGAACTGATGCCAGGGGCTTAAGTGGAGAGCAAATGTTTTGAGAATGATGAGAGCAACGAATGTACAAATGTGCTTTACACAATTGATGTATGTATGGACTGTGATAAGAGTTGTATGAGCCCATAATAAAACGATTAAAAAAAAAGACTTAAGACCTCTCTTTGTCCAGAAACCCTCCAACTCTCCTTAAAGGTATCTTCTCAAACTGCCCACCTCACAAGCCTTAAGGAAGAGATAGGCAGAGATGAGGAGCAAAGACCACGCCACCTTGAACTGTTCCCAACATTTTTTATGTGGGGACATCTCGTGCCAGACTCTTAGATGTGGACTCTATACATCATTTGAAGTTCCCTAAGATTCTAGAGCTATCTGGAAATTGGAGTAGTGTTGTATATTATTCTGGGAGAGAAGGTCCAGAATATTTACTAGATTTTCAGAAAAAGTGGATTTGAACCACTGACCTTGCAATTAGAAGATGATCACTGTAGTAGGCTGGATTGCCTAGAAAAACAAAAGCAGCGATACTCTTATGTGTAAGAGGGAATTTTTTATCAAGAAGTAAGTATGCATCAATTAAATACCCCAGCCCAGTAAGATCTCGTCCATAAATTCAATATTACCTTATATGTCTGATCTTCAGACTCACACAGCACATGCAATCATGCCAAATACAGGAAGATCACAGGTCGGTGGGTGGAAAGTTCTATGGATCCAATGGCAGTGGACGCATCTTCAGGACTCTGGCTGCCATCAGCACAGCTCCATTCGGCTTGTCAACAGGAATGTGTAGCAGAGAGAGAGAGTATGTCTACCTCCAGGGAAGGAGAAAAAAATCCCAGAATTCTCATGAATTCTATAAGAAGGGATCACCAGGCTGTGACCTGACTGACAGGGAGACTTCACCCCTAGTCTCATGGGCTACTACAATCCAATTTCTCATTGCCCAGTCCTCACCACAGATGCTCAGTTAGCATACACCTCTTATTTACCCTATCCTGTCTTTTCCCTCTCATCCTGCCCCTTCTTCCTGTACCCCTCTATCAGTTGCAGATGAAGTTGATTGTTATTTCCTACAAAATTTGAGATGAGGCTTGATGCCAGGAGAAATAAACCATTGACAAGGTTGCTTAGATTGTCTTCCACTCCCAGCTGGCCAACCAGTACGCATCCTTAAACCTGTCTTGCAATGGTCAGAGAAGTTGGCCCCAGTGCCTTATCATGAGTTGTTGGCAGGTCAATATCTTGAAGGGAGTAGGGGAGTACAGAAGGTTTGGTAGAATGAAAACAAAACAAAACATGAACAATGATATCAGCAGTTTATAGGCTGGGTGATGATATCACAAATGCAAATTGTATTGCGATCGATCCTTTAAACACTGTCTGGAAAAAAATATATATATAAACTTACTGCCATGGAATCAATAGCAATGTCTTGTGTGATTCAGAGACTATAATTGTTTACAGGAATAGAAAGCCCAGTCTTCCTTGCACAGACCTGCTGGTGGTTTTGAACTGCTGACAATGTGGATCGCAACCTGTGTAATCATATATGTGTGTGTGTACTGTTATTGTTAGGTCCCATTGAATCAGTTTTGACCTGTATCAATCCTTTGCACAACTGAATGAAAGATTGCCTGACTTTGTTATCCTCACAACTGTTGCTATGCTTAAATCCGTTGTTGCAGCCACCGTGTCAATCCATTGTGTTAAGTCTGCTTATATTTGCCTCTAAGGAGCATTCTGACTCTACTTCTTCCAAGACAACTTGCTTTGTTCTTTTGACAGTCCATGGTACTTTCAATATTCTTAGCCAGCACCATAAATTCAAATGTATCAAGTTTTCTTTGTTCTTCCTTATTCTATGTCCAACTTCAATATGTATATGAGGCAACTGAAAGTACCATGGCTTGGGTCAGATACACCTTAGTTTTCAAAGTAACCTCCTTGGTTTTCTTCTGTCTCTCTACCTAGCTATCATCTAACTATCTATGTCCACCCATACTTATATTCTTTGCACATATATTATCTTTTACAAAGCAATCTTGTATTGTTATTAAACACACAGACTCTGGAAGTCAAGATTCTTTGATTAATTTTCCAGAACTGCTACTTACTAGATGTATGACCTTGGGTTGGTTAACCATCCTTTATCCCAATTCCCTCAGAAGTAAAATAGAGCAGATCATATTACCTACCTCTAAAGTTTGTTCAGAAGAATAAACCTGTTAATACATAGCCTAGAAGACAGTAGACAGTAGACAATAAATGTTAACTATTGTTGCTGCTATTATTTACTCAAATATAGATCTGTGTGTGCATGTAGATATTGATGTAGCCATATAGAGTATGGGAATGGGAAAATGAAAGCAGATGATAATAGTACTTGGTTAGTAAGTTGTAGGAATGTAATTTATTCTTTTTCATATCTCCCAAATTTTCTGTAATGAGATGGATCAACTTTTTTAAATAGAAAAAAAAAATAACAATATAATCTCTACACTGTGGCCTCCTCGGTTTTTAATGACCAAAATATAAAAGAAAATGTAAGCACATTTAAAAGGGACAATGAGAGTCCCTTTTGGGTTTCTGTACCTTTTGCTGTGCCATAAGGTCCTCCATAAGGACCCTGGTCTGAGCTTTGAAGGGTCTATGAGAAGTCAAGATGATTTCACTTCTCTTTCTTTCTCCTATCATGTTATTGCAGATGAGAAGGGATTAATGCCAGCTCAGTGAAGCCTAAACTGATTCCAGCTTGTGGAAGAAGAGCAGTATCTCCAACTCTACCCAGAGATCAGAAGAACCAGGCATAAGAGGCTGCCCAGGATGACTGTGGGGAACTGCATGGGGAGGCTAGGGAGGAGAAAGCAGAAATGGGCTTATTTTCAAAAAATCTCAAGGAGGAGCTAGAAAAGCAAGGAAGGCTGGAATTATGGATAGATCAGGCCCTGAGCCAAGAAGAAAATAGCCCAGGTCTCTGGGTTTCCAGATAAGTGCTCTGTCAGGCTGGGCCACTCACAATCAAGGAATCATGTGGGTTCTGGAGGTAGATCTGCCAGCTATCTCAGAGCCTGGCTGGACAGAAAGATAGAGAAATATAGCCACAGATCCACTGCTATCATTCTATGCCCCATCATTAGATTTATTTTCTTATTGTATTAATTATCCATTGATATTATAGCATATATTTATTATTTATTGACTATCTCCCATCTCTAGAAGAATGATCTTTGAAGGCAAGGATATTGTCTATTCTGCTTAATGAAATATCCCAAAGACCTAGAACACTCTCTGTTATATAGTAGGTTCTCAAAATTTTTTGAAGGGATTAATGTTTATCCCTCACCCCACAATCTGGGAATTGTGAGTTTAGAAAGGTAGGCAGGCATTATTATGAAACCTTATTTTATTAAATGATAATGTAGGGGTTCAGAGAGTTTAAGTGATTGTATCTAATAAGGAAGAAGTGTCAATGACTCTGGACTTAATAGTAAACATCTGCCTGCGAGAGGGTGAAAAAATTAAACCAATGAGAAGAATCAAGGCATTTGAATTGTGTACTGGAGAATATTGAAAGTTCTAAGGACTTCTAAAAGGACAAACAAATCTTTCTTGGAGGAAATATGGCCAGAGTGCTCCTTAGAAAACAGAATGGCAAGACTTTGTCTTACATATTTTGGACATATTGTCAGGAAAGATGAGTCCCTTGAAAAAGAAAGACAATATGCTTTGGTAAATTAGAGGGACAGCAAAAAATAGGAAGGCCCTTAACAAGATGGATTGATACATTGGCTGCATCAATGGGCTCAGGTATAGCAACAATTATGAGGATGGCACATGTGTTCCATTAAGTTGTGCACAGGGTCACTGGTTCAGAACTGACTGAATGGCACCTAAAAGCAACAATAGCAGCAATAATTGTTAGCATCTTTTCATTTCTTTGTTGGCCATGTCCTCTTTATCATATAAAATAGTTTTATTGGCATATACTTCACATATCATGAAATTTAATTTTTCAGTCATATTAAGAAGAATTCTGCAATTGTCATTACTATGAA
>NW_022111323.1:4703721-4705671 GCF_000313985.2 Echinops telfairi | reverse complement strand
TGCTCTCTGTCTAATACAAAGGCTATTCACATCATTGGCCTATAGTCACAGGGGATTCACCAGAGGCTTAATCCATGTGAGGACCCTTAAATTGATTTTGAACTTCCACCCTCATGCATAGTTTTCTGCACCTAGGTGTTTATTATTTAAGGTCTGAGAGTATCCTGTCTTTCAGATTTGGATTTTATTATTTAAAAACCTTAGCTCATATGAATTGTTTAACTTCTTCCATGTGAACTTAACTAATGCCTCAGTTAGATGGCAGCATCACAGTTAGAGATTTCAACTCATATTTTGTGTTTGAAATTATATGAATATAATTCAATTCATAACATAAAGTGTATAAGAAAGGGAGAGTAAAATAGATGAGGCAAGAATAGGAAAGAGGAGGAGAAAAAAAGACAAAATACAAAGAAAAAGAGAGACAAAAAGAAGAGGGAAAAAGTGACCATTGGGAGATAGAATTTTTCAGGCTACCAACTGGCATCTGTAAATATGCTATTATTTCTGTTGTTGAGTGGGACAAAGCATAGGAGCTGCAGCCCCAAAGAAGAAAAGAATATTTGGTGACAATGCAGGCAAATGTCATCTAAGTTTCTCTAGAAGCACAAAGCTACTGAGTCCTCACCTGCTACCCTGTTAACAATGATCTATGGTAAAGCATTTGGAGACTTCCAGGATCTCAGAAGCAGCATTCCACAGCTTTCAGGCTAGCTAAATTTCCTTCATTCAACAATTAGCACTAGCCCCTCATTCCTAGGATATCCTACAGGACATGAATAGACCTCAACCTCTATTTCAGTGGTTCTCAACCCTCCTAATGCCGTGACCCTTTAATACATTTCCTCATGTTGTGGTGAGCCCCCAACCATAGAGTTATTTTTTCTTTCTTGGGATACTTTTATTGGGGGCTCTTACATCTTTTATCACAATCCATACATTCATCTATTGTGTCAAGCACATTTGCACATATGCTTCCATCATCATTTTCAAAGCATTCTCTTCCCACTTGAGGCCCTGATATTAGCTCCCCATTTCTTCCCCCTCCCTCCCCTGCCCACCCTTCCTCACGGACCCATGATAAGTTATAGATTATTATTTTCATATTTCACATCATCCTCTGTCATCCCTCATCCACTTTTCTGTTGTTCGTCCCCCTGAGAGGGGGTTAGCGGTTGATCCTTGTGATCAATTCCCCCTTTCTCCCCCATCCCACCCACCGCTAATCCTCTTAGTATCTCTACTCTCCTTGTTGGCGGGGAGGGGGGTGGGGTATCTATCCTGGATTCCCTGTGTTGCAGGCTCTTGTCTGTAGCAGTGTGTATGTTCTGGTCTAATCCTATTTGTAAGGTAGAATTAAGGCCATGATAGTGTGGGGAAGGAGGCACCAAAAAGCTAGAGGAAAGTTGTGTGTGTCATCGGTGCTATAGTCCACCCTGACTGGCTCATCTCTTCCCTGTGACCCCTCTATGAGGGGATGTCCAATTGTCTATAGATGGGCATTGGGTCTCCACTCCATGCCACAGCCCCCACCCCCAAGCCCCCGATTCACCTTGGGTATGATTTTGTTCTGGGTCTTAGTTGCCTGGTACCTGATCACATCGACAATTCATGATCACACGGGCTGGTGTGCTTTTTCCATGTGGGCTTTGTTGCTTCTCAGCTAGATGGTTGCTTGTTTATCTTCAAGCCTTTAAGAACCCAGACGCTATCTTTCGATAACCGGGCACCATCGGCTTCCTTTACCATATTTACTTATACACCCATTTTGTCTTCAGCGATCATGTCAGGTAGGTGAGCATCACAGAATCCCGGATTGTTAGAACAAAGTGTTCCTGTGTTGAGGGAGTACTTGAGCCAAGGCCCAAGGTCCATCTGCAACCATAATTCTTAACATATAGTTATGAGCACATAGTTCTATTCTCCTCTCATTATATATATATATATATA
>NW_022111323.1:4678933-4703621 GCF_000313985.2 Echinops telfairi | reverse complement strand
GCCTGTATTTAGACCTCTATAAATGCCCTTTGCCTCCTGGTTCTTCTATTTCCTTTGACTTTCCTCTTGTTTTACCATCATATTCGGCCTTTATTCGGGTTTAGTAATTCCTCACTGCTCGGTTAAGCCCCACTAGGCATCATACACCTTTCTCCCCATTGTTTTTAATTCACTTGTTGTTCCCTTTCCCCATCATTATATATATATATATTTGCATATGTACATGCCTGTATTTAGACCTCTATAAATGCCCTTTGCCTCCTGGTTCTTCTATTTCCTTTGACTTTCCTCTTGTTTTACCATCATATTCGGCCTTTATTGGGGTTTAGTAATTCCTCACTGCTCGGTTAAGCCCCACTAGGCATCATACACCTTTCTCCCCATTGTTTTTAATTCACTTGTTGTTCCCTTGTCCCTGGGTTGGTTCTCCCCACCCCATTCCTTCTCCCACCTCCCCTTCTCCCATAACCCCCGGAACCATTGGTTCTGTTCTTTTCATCTCCAAATTATTTATCCCACCTATCTTATCTAGATAGACATGCGGATAAATTTATAAGTGCAAAAACCTGGCAAACCGAAATAAAACAACAAAGGAAGTCAAGACCAACAAAACAATAACAACAACAAGAAACAAAAAGCCACTGACAAAAGTGGAAAGGCCTTTACATTGTTCAAGGTCTGTTTGTTGGCCTTTATGCATGTTTTCCAGTCAAGTCTGATGGGGTGCCACACTCTGTCCCCAAAGTCTATTTTTGGTATTTCCCAGGGATTTCATCACATTGCTCCCCTTGGTGCTCTGTTGCATGCCCTTAGTGTTTCACTCCAGCATGATGGAGTCAGATTGTGCACAATTCCCACACTGTGTCCCCAGTATTTTCCCCCAGTATGTTTAAGTGAGGTACATCATGTCTCATGGTGGGGCTGGACCTATGGTACTCTGTGCATTCTCTGCTCCGAGCAGGAATATCGTCCTTGGGCGGGGGCAGGGTGTTCACATAATTGGTATTTGGGTCAGCGTTGCAGACCTCTCTATTGGTTCCCTGGTACATACCGGTATGTTGTATTCACATCTTGGACCATCGGGTTGAAGCCTAGACTCTCTCTCCCTCTCCTGCAGAGATATAAACAATACCCTTTCCTTGGGTGGGTTTCTGCCCTGCTCCTCCCCAATGACTGTTTTTCTCTTTCTTTCCCCCTCTTATTAATTGAGTGCTGAGTGTATCCCTAGATTGGGTTTGGCCCCTGTCATAGTTGCCCGAAAATCACCCCCGGGATGTATGTATATAGTAGCTTTTCCCTGTGCCCCATTATATTGTTGTTGTGGTTGTTGTTTTAAGCTTACCTCAGTGGACTCATATTGTACTTGTCTTTTTGTGCTTAGCTTACTTTACTTAGTATGATTTCCTCTAGTTCTTTACATGCAGCAATGTGATTCATGTGTTCATTACTGCTTTTTAGGGATGAGTAGTACTCCATTGTATGTATGTACCACAGTTTTTTGATCCATTCATCTGTTGATGGAAAGTTGGGTGGTTTTTAACTCCTAGCAATTGTGAACTGTGCTGAAATGAACATTGGAGCACAGATGTCTGGCCGTGGATTGTTTCTTGTCTCTTCTGGGTGTATGCCCAGTAGGGTGATTGCTGGGTCGTCTGGTAGCTCAATCTCCATTTGTTTTAGATATTGCCAAATCGATTTCCACATTGACTGCACATATCTACAGGTCCACCAGCAGTGGTCGAGAGTTTTTATCTCCCTACAGTGCCTCCAACACTTGTTACTTTGTGATTTTTTTGAATTGGGCTGTCTTTGAGGGTGTTAGATAGTATCTCATAGTAGTTTTAATTTGCATATCTCTCATGACTAAAGATTGGGAACATTTTCTCATATATTTACCGGCCATTTGAATTTCTGCCCCTGTAAAACTTCTGTTCAAGTCCTTTGCCTATCTCCTTAGTGGGCAGTTAGTTTTTTTCTTATTGTAAGCTTGTAAAGTATTGTAAATTTTAGTAATAAGGCCTTTGTCCAATGTGTCATTGGTAAAGATGTTTTCCAAGTCTGTGGGCACTCTTATTACTCTCTTGTATTCTTTTGATATATACAGGTGTTTAATCTTCATCATATCCCACTTGTCAATTTGTGATTCCTCTATATTTGTATCCTTCCCTATTTCTGATAGCCTATATATTACCCGTGCCAAGGTTCTTAGGTTTGTCCCAGTTCCCTCATTAGTTTGGGGTTTTACCTGAAGGTCTATGCTCCACCTTGAATTTATTCTTGTGCATGGAGTGAGGCCTTGCTTCATTTTTCTGCAAGTAGACATCTATTTTGTTATAGCACCACTTATTGAAGAGGGCATCGCTTCCCATTTGATCTTTTGGGGACCCTTATCAAAAAATCAGTTGTCTGTATGTTGGCATTTTTATTGCTGGGTTTTCAGCTCTTTTCCACTGGTCTGAATATCTGTCGTGATACCCGTACCACACTGTTTTGACTATTGTGGCTGTATAATAGGTGCTAAAGTCAGGTAGAGCAAGTCCTCCCACATTGTCCATCTTCTTGAGGAGTTCATTGCTAAGTCTGGGCTTCTTCCCCCTCCATATGAAGTTGGTAATCAGTATTTTCAATTCTTGGAAGAAGGACGATGGTATTCATATCGGGATAGCATTAAACTTTCTATAGTGCCTTGGGCAGAACTGACATCTTTACTATATTGAGTCTTCAAATCCATGAGCATGGGATATTCTTCCATTTGTTGAAGTCACGTTTGTTTTTTTATAATAGTATTCTGCAGTTTTCCTCATACAAATCTTTTGGGTTTTTAGTCGTGTATATCCCTAGGTATTTCCATTTGTGCTTCACTATTGTAAAGGGCACTACCTTTTTAATGGCCTCTTCTGTGATGTTATCTGATGTATATAGCAGTCGGATAGACTTCTGTTTGCTGATCTTGTATCCTGACACTCTGCCATATTCCTGTATTGCTTCCAACACTCCACTTGTGGATTTTCGATATATAAAATCATATCATCTGCAAATAATGATACTTTCACTTCTTCCTTCCCCAGACAAATACCTTTTATGTCTTTTCTTTGTCTCATGTTGTTAGCTAGGACTTCCAGTACAATGTTAAATAAGAGTGGAAACAAGGGGAATTCTTGTCTGGTCCCCCTTTTCAGTGGAATTGTTTTCATCTTTTCTCCCTTGATTACCACGTTGGCTGTTGGTTTTTCATATAAATCTTGTAAATATTGAGGAATTTCCTTTCCATTCCTATCTTCTTGAGTGTCTTAAACAAGAACAGGTGTTGGATGCTGTCGAATGCTTTTTCCACATCTATTGATATTATCATGTAGTTCTTATCATTTTTCATGTCAATGTGGCGAATAATGATGATGGTCTTTCGTAAGTTAAACCATCCGTATATCCCTGGTATGAATCCGAATTGTTCATGGTGAATTATATGTTGTATATGCTTTTGCATTCTATTGGCCAGTATTTTGTTAAGGATTTTTGCATCAATATTTATTAGGGATATTGGTGTGTAGTTTTCAATTCTTGTAGGATCTTTGTCGGCATTAGGTATAAGAGTTATACTAGCTCCATATAGAGTTTGGGGATTTTCTGTCTTTATCCATGTTCTGAAAGAGTTTATGTAGGATTGGTGTCAGTTCTTCCCTGCATTCTTGGTAGAATTCTCCTGTGAAGCCATCTGATCAGGGAGATTTTTTTTGTTGGTAATCCCTTGATAATCTTGTCTATTTCTTCTATTGCTATGGGTCTTTTGAGGTTCTTAAAGTCCATCTGGGATAGTCTAGGGAGGGATTGTTTTTCCAAGTATTTGTCTATGTCTTCCAAGTTGTTCCATTCATTAGAATATAGGCCTTCATAGTAATGTATAATTATTCTTTTGATTTCATTAGGGTACATTGTAATGTCCTCTGTTTCATCCCTCATCGTTGCTATTGAAATTTTTCCTTCCTTTATTTGGTTATGTTTACCAGCAGTCTATTAATTCTGTTAATCCTTTCAAAGAACCAACTTTTAGCTGCATTCATTTTATTCCAGTTTTCTTGTTTTCTCTCTCCTTTAGCTGAGCTCTGATTTTTATTATTTCTTTCCTTTTGCTCTTAGTAGGATTGTTCTGTTCACTCTGCTCTAATTTGTGTAAGTTTTGTGCCAACATATAAACCATAAGTCTCCCTTTTTAATGTGTGAATTGCTATCAGCCTTCCCCTGATAAATGCCTTTTCTGTGTCCCAAAGGGTTTGTTATGTCGTATTTTCATTCTCATTGGTTTATATAAATTTCTTGATTTCATCTCTGATCTGGACCAGTATCTACTCCTTCTGCAATAAAGGGTTATTCATTCTCCAATTTTTCCCTTGTTTTCTTCATTATCCTTTTGTTGATTTCCATCCTTATGGCACAGTGGTCAGAGAAAGAAGTCTGTATAATATCTACGTACTTGAATTTACTCAGGTTTACCTTGCATGGCAGCATGTGGTCTATCTTCGTGTATGTGCCATGTGGGGTTGAAATGAATGTGAGTTTTTTTGTATTTGGGTGGAAAGCTCTGAAAATATCTATGAAATCAAGTTTTCCAATTGTGCTGTTCAGATCTGTGGCTTCCTTAAGTTTCTTTCCCGCTTATTTGTCTTTTTCAGAGAGTGGTATATTACAGTCATCTGCTATAATTGTTCATTCTGTGATTTCTTTTTTCACCTTTGGGAGTGTTTGATTTACGAATTTCGCAGGTTTTTTTTTGGGCGCATATGTATTTATTATGCTCACTGTTTTTTCGCCTATAGTTCCCTTGGGCATTGTATAGTGCCCCCTCTTTGTCTCTTTTTATGGCTTGTACCTTGAGAGAAATTTTGTCAGAGATTAATATTGCTACCCCTGCTTTTTTTGCATCACCATTTGCTTGATATATTATGCTACAGCCTTTAATACTCAGCCTGTTCTTTTGTAAACTTGAGATGTGTCTCCTGTAGTTAGAACAATGGGTTGTCTTCTAAACCACTCTTTTTAGCCTCTGCATTTTAATCCCTGAGTTCAGCCCATTGATATTCAATATTTTTACATCCATCTATCAATTCTGTAATGTCATCTTGTACCTTTTCTTTTGGGTATTTTCCTTGAAACTTACCTTATTGGTTTGTGTTGTGCGTGCGTGTGTGTGTGTGTGAGATTCATTCTTGCCTTCTTTCCACTGTTTAGCTAATGCTATCTTGGGGGCTGTTTTCTCTTTGTCGCCCTCTGGGTGGAGTTGTTTTATATGACAGTCTCTTTTTTGTGCTCAGAAACTGTTGATCTTCTGCCCACGTTGGGTCAGCAAGGATCTTTTGTAGAGCTGGGTTTCTTTTTTATGTATTCTTTGAGTTTTTCCTTGTTTGGGAAGACTCTTACTTCTCCATTTATCTTAATAGATAATTTGGCCAGATATCAAATTTGGGGGTCCGTGTTATTTTCCTTTCATTTTTGGGATATATTACTCTACTTTCTGCTTTCCTTCTTCGTGTCCTCTGATAGGTCTGAATATATTCTTATTTGGGTACCTTTATAAGTGACTATTTGTTTTTCTCTAGCTGCTCTTATGAGTTTCTCCTTTTATTCATAGTTGGGTAATTAACTATTATGTGCCTTGGTGACTTCTTCTTGGGGTTCAGTCTGGCTGTTGTTCTTTCAGCCTCCTGAATGGTTGCCTGATTTTCCTTTGTTAAGCTGGAGAAGCTTCCCTCTAAGAATTCTGTCTCTACTTTTGCTGTTGAGTTCTTTATTTTGTCTTTTTCTGGTGGTCCAATTATTCTAATATTATTCCTATTCATAACATCAGACGTGGCTCTCAGGTTTCATTCAGCTTCTCTGGTTGTTTTATTTGACTGCTTTCCCCATTTGTTGAAGTCTGCCTGGTTATCTTCTAGGTGACTGGTACAATACTCTGCCTCCTTAAGTCTGTTGGTAAAGTCTATTAATTTGCTTCTGAATTTTGTTATTTCATTTCTTAGCTCTTGGATTTCCTTTGGTTCATTGCCTTTACCGCTATTACCATTTCATGATTTTTCTGTGTTGCTTCCCTCATATCCTGTATGACTTTGAGCAGCAGTCTGAAGATTTCTTTCTGTGGCAGGTCAATGACTGCTTCTTCTTGTATGTTGTTAGGTTCATAGCTTATTTTGGCATTGTCTTCTTTATCTCCTGCTTTATCATTGTAGCTGTTGGGGTGGTTGCTTTCTTTGTGTTGTTTTCAGGGAGCCCATTGCCATCGTCCAGAGTCAAAGAGCACTGGGTTCTCGCTTGGGGAACTCATATGAGTGCATCTTCAAACTACCTGCAGGTAGCTGCACTGGATGTCAGACTACTGCTTTATCTTTTTGTGGTTTCACTCTTACACTAACCACCCAGTATTCTGTTATTTGGAATGTGAGTTGGATGGTCCACTGGTCGGGCGGTTGTGGGCCCTCAAGGATGTCGCTTCACTGGCTGATATCCCAAGAAGCTGTAGTGGTGTGTCTCACGGGGCTTTGGAGAGCCTCTCATGACATGTGGCGTTTCCCTCTGCAACTGGAATGCCATGGAGGGTGGGTGGATGTACCCTCATTGTTATAGAGCACTATGGATAACAGGTGATATTACCCTAGTCAGAGAGATTGTCATGGAGGTTGGGAAGATGTTCCCGCAGTAGCATGGAGCACTACAAACAGTGGGAAGGAGTTCTCCCAATCACTTGTAGGGGCTTGGGTTGTGGGCAGGAGTTCCCCCAGCCATTTGTTGTGTAGTGGAAGGCAGGTGTGATTTCCCCAGGTCCATATAAAGCCATGAAGTGTGGGCAGGAGCTCCCCAACTGGGCCATCAGCATTACCCTAGGCAGAGGGTAATGTGCTGGAAAGGGAGAGAAGAGGAAAACGAAAGAAAAAGAAGAAAGAAAGAAAGAAAAAGAGAAAAAATAGAACTGGGTCTGTTGAGACCACCTGTGGGGGGAAACACAGAAGGGAGAGAGAATAAGGAGAGAAGAAAAAGAATAGCAAGCAAGGAGAGTATTGAGGCCTGACCACCTGACCGTGGAGCTAGAGGAATTCCAACCCTGCCTCAGGGTAGTGGGGTGGCGTGCCCACTTGATGTAAGGTCCCACAGATGCTGGGTGGAATTACCCTCAGAGGCAAGATCACAGCAGAGGCCAGGCAGTGGTTCCAAAAGTGGTGTTGAGCGCTGGATATTACTGGTGTAACATCCTTGTGCTGTATGCAGCACTGCAGCAGTGGTGGAAGTTCCCTCCGCCATGTGTCGGGCCTCAGGACAGGCAGGATCCCCCAGTCACATGGATGGCAGGCAGGACCTCTCCAGCTATGTGCAGGATCACGGAGGACAGACAGTATCTCCCCCAGTTCGGCTTTCAGAGTTGACTTAGCTTGTGCCAAGATTACTGATACTCCTACAGCTCAGAGTTCTGTTGTTTTTCTCCCCTGGTCAGCTGGAATTGAATTAAATTAAATTGGGCTCCTGGGTATGGCCTCTGAGTATGTGCTGTGTGAGATATTCTGAAGCTGAGGCTCCCTCCAGAGGGTCTTTGTTATGCTGAAATCCTCTGGGCTCTGTAGCTAACTTCTGGCATTCCTTAGCATTGGCTCCCTTATTATGTTAATGTATGTTAAAGACTCATTTTGCCAGATTCTCTTGGAGTTAAACAATGAGCCTGGGATTTGCATCTTTTATGGTGAAACTATTTTTTTCTCTTTTTTATCTTGGGCTTATGGGGTGCCCTGATTTTGGGGCTGTCTCGCTGACCCCCAGGGAAGGAGATCTAGCTTACCAAAGAAGTTGTTTTCTTCTTAGCCAACTTGAACTGAATTCCTCCGCAAGGCTATGGCTATCTGCTTATGCTCTGCCACACCTGGATCTGTCTAAAGTAAATTTCCTGATATCTTTTCAATTGATCCAAATCTATGGCTACCTGCCAGACCCTGGCCCTAAGGCTATGAGCTCAAGGCAGATTACAGTGTAGGGTGCTCTGGTGTGCGGTCCTCTGACTAGCTTTTAGAGGTTCTCCTCAGTCTGGGAGTATGAACCCTTTTGGACATCAGCCTGCGGAAATCGTTACTTGCTGCCAGACTAGAACGCTGGTAGCTGCTCTGTCCAGAGCCCACGAGCCCAGCCCAGTGAACCTACAGCATTTCATTGAGTTCTCAGTTCACAGATCCAAGTACCCTGATTCTAATTTTAGGACTCCCACTCCCAGTCTCCTTCACCTTACCTCCAAATGTTCTGGTCTAGCAGCAGGAGCTCCAGGTAGGTACATCTAAAAGGACGTCATTTTATTCCGTCTCTTCAGCAGTGAGTCCATACCATTATTTTCATTGATACTTCATAACTGTAATTTTGATACTGTTATGAATAGGGTGACCCCTGTGAAAGAGTCCTTTGACCCCCCCAAAGGGGTCGTGACCCAGTGGTTGAGAACCACTGATCTATTTGCACATTTAGGTTATGGGTCCTGTTAATAACCTACTCTTCTCTGGATCTTATGACATATTTCAGGGCTTGGTGTATACATAGCCTAGGCTGATGGAAAATAATGGATGTTGGATAGATGAATGGATAAATGAACTTAAAGTAGATGAATGGGTGAAACAAGCCACAAGAAGAGGATGACTTGAGAATAATCACAGATGTCTCTCTCCTCATCCCTCTTACACTTTTCTGTCTTTTCTTCAATAGATGTTCTCATACCAATCCTCGTATGCATTTAAACAAATGCCCTAAAAGACGGGAGGGTGTAGGAGTGGATATGTGTGCATGTCTTTCGGAAGGAATGTGAGCTCTAAATATGAACTTAAAAACAATTTTAATTTTATATTAGATTTTTAATGAAAGACTAAAAATGAGTGCCATGGAAAACAAACTGTATGGGACAATGGAAAATTCATAATTCAAATTAGAGAATAGTAGAAGAAAGAGAGTCAGGTATGTACAAAGTCACATTTCTGACTGCAAGAATGAATATTAAGAATAAATACCATTCTCATTTCACAGATGAGAAAACAGAGCTAAAAGAAAGAAATCCATAGTACGAGGTATCTGATTTAGAGAGGTGGTAGCCAGGACATGAATTTTCTGATACAGTTAATATCTCAGTAGAAATCTGAAGAATGAAATTAAGCCAACCAAGTAGAGAAAGAATTTTGGAAGTGATGAAAGTAACACATGCAAACATCTTGGCATAGAAATGACTTCAGTGAACTTACAGAACAGCAAAGTGGACTGGGACAATTCAAAGGACAGGGAAAGAGGAAAGGAGAATCACTAGGGAAGTAGCAAGAAGCCAGATAACATGGGTCCTGAACTTGTTTCTAAGTTTTTCGGGAAGTCTAATTTACATTTCAAAAGAATCTTTTTGGTTGCTGACTGGAGAAAAAATTGTAAGGAACAAATGTGGATTTAAGTAAGGCCACTGCAGAGGTCCATGTAAGGGGTTGTCCCTTAGACCAAGGTGGCAAGTACTGAGGTGAAGAGATGTGAATTTGCTACCATCGAAGGTCCTCGTTAACACCCATCTTTTAAAAAAAATCCTCTTTTCTTTATAGTCAATATACAGCTAGTATTCAACTACTTCTCACTACCAACACAAGGCTTCACCTTCCTCTGGGCTACTGTTTTGTTTTTGCCCTTCACAGATCATTCTATACATTGTAGGTTCCTTCACCTTTGGACTCACCATCTCTTCTGCTGTAATGGTGCGTAAGGGAAGAGCCCTGACCAGCGAGTAAGAAACCTTTGGTTGGAGTTTCAGATCCACAATTAACCTCTTTTGGACCTCTATTTCCTTTTCCTTTCTGGGCTTCAGTGTTACTAATATGCAAAACGAAGTTAGATCCAAATATTCCTTAAACAAATGTGCTTCTCTTCCAATTCTGATATGTTTTAGCTCTAAAATGATAGCATTTAGGACAGCGGTTCTCAACCTGAGGGTCTCAACCCCTTGGGGGGTCGAATGACCCTTTCACAGGGGTCACCCAATTCATAACAGTAGCAAAATTACAGTTATGAAGTAGCAATGAAAAGAATTTTATTGTTGGGGGATCATCACAACACGAGGAACTGTATTAAAGGGTGGCGGCATTAGGAAGGTTTAAAACCACTGATTTAGGGGAGCTAGGTGGTGGTACTAACTCTGTGTTCAATCTATCTGGCCACAGTTTCCTATTCAGTAGAATGGAAATTATATGGCATGACCATGAATACATTCTGTCTTCTTCCAAGGTCTAAAATCTCCCTCCCCTAAACTGAAGTATGTGGGAATGGGGAATGGGGGAGTGGGAGGTGGTGGTCTTCACTCGAAAGGCTTGCAAGACTCTGATTATAATTATAACTGCATGTTACAGCCTGAATGACAAGGGTCAGGTGGAGAGGATTCTTTGGGCGTGTGGCCCCTGCCAGGGTAGCAGAAAATTATTTGCAATCTGACTCTATCTTTCTAAGTCAGAAGGTGTGATTGGTGGGGATACCAGGGACTCTAGTCAGTTCCCTGCCGCAGAGTTGCCTGAAAATTCCCCTTTTTAACCTCCAGTGGAAAAGAATGTATACCGTGCTGTTTTGTGGTAGAATTATATATATGTGTGTGTACATACATGGAATATATATAGTCAAATTGGTTAATTGTGTTGTTAGCTTTTCTGTATCTTTCCTGAGTTTCTTTCCTGATGATCTGTCGTTCAACAACTGTGATGTCTTGAAGTCCTCTTCTATTATTGTTGTATATTTATTTCTCATCAGGTCTTCTATCATTAATGTTAGCCTATTGAACATTAGTGATAGAAGACCTGATAAGCTGTCATATATGAAAAAGCAAAAGGGAATTAAAAAGACATGAAAGAAACAAATATCAAAGTGGATATCAGAAAAGAAACTTGCTTTTAATTGTAGAGTTGCTAAGGCAAATAAAATAAATTATTGAAGTAAAGGAGGTGAACAGAAAATTGCAAAGAGTAGCTTGAAAAGAAACAGCTTTAAAAGCGTATAACAACAGCAATCGATATCTTTTTCAGTATTATAAGATCTTAACATAATTCAGTGGTCTGTAATTGGGAGCATATATGTTTATTATGATTGTGTCTTCTAATTCTATTATCCCTTTAATAATTACGCAGTGCCCTTCTTTGTCTCTTATGATGGATTTGCCTTTGAAGTCTATTTTATTGGAAGTTAATATTACCATCACTGCTTTATTTGATTGTCATTTGCTTGATTTTTTTTTCTCTTTTGATTTTTAGTCTGTTTTTGTCTTATGTCTAAGGTGTCTTTTGTGTAAGTAGCATATTGTTTGGTTTGGTTTTCTTATCCTGTCTGCTCCTCCCTGTCTTTTGACTGGTTGATTTTATCCATTAATAATCAATGTTATTGACATGTGTAGGTTTGTTGCTGTCATTTTGATGTATACGTATTTTTGTGGTGTTATTGGTTTCTTTATTCTTCTACTATGTCATGCTGTTTTGAGTGCAGTTTTAAGTGTTTTGTTGTCCTGTATGCTGATCTCAGGTTTACCTGCTCTTTTTGTTGATTATTTGTCCAGAATACTCCCCCTAGTAATTTTTGTAATACTGGTCTTATGTTTACAAAATTTTAAAATTTCTCCATATCTGGAAATCTCTCTCTCATCTCTGAGAGATAATTTTGATGGCTATAAGTTTCTTAGTTGGAAGCTTTTTTCCCCTTCTTCTTTGTGTTTTATATATGTCTCTACATTGTTTTCTTGGCTGCATGGTTTCTTCAGTAAAATCCAAGCTTATTCTTATTAGCTTTCCACTGCAAGTGCCTTTTCCTTTTTCCATAGCTCCTCTCAGGATTCTATCCTTGTGTTTTGTTTAGGAAATTTTGACCAGGATATGTCTTCATGGTTTCTTTTGGCATTTATCTAATTTGGGGTTTTCTCCTGAATAATTATTTTCTACTCTCTTATGCTGTTAGGAAAAATTTCTTCTAGGTTTGTTTGTACATTTTTTTCTATCTTAGAAGGAGTACAACCAAAATGCTCCTTAAAGGTAAGGATGGCCAGATGTTGTCTCTTGTATTTTGGATATGTTGTCAGGACAGAGTAGTCCATCAAAAAGGATATCATGCTTGGTAAAGCAGAGAGGCAATAAAAGAGAGGAAAACTTTCAACAAGATTGAGCTCAAACAGTTGTGAGGATAGCACTAGATTATGTGGTGTTTCATTCTGTTGTGTATAGGGTCACTCTGAGTTTGAGTCAGAACTGACTTGATGACACCTAATAAAAATAACAACAGTTTTCTTGTTTCTTCCAGTGCTGGGATCTCAATTAGATATACGTAAGTTGTTATTGTGTCCCATATAATTCTTAGGCTTTCTTCAGACTTCTTTGCTCTTCTTATTGAGTATACCTACCATACATTAAAGTTGAAAGATTTGTCATCAAGCTCACTAATTAAGCTTTCCAGTTCCTTAATTCCATTACTCTGGTCTTTAATAGTGTCTAATTCTATTAACTTATTAATCATCTTGTAGATTTCTATTTTGTGTACGGCCCCTCCCATTTTCCCATTATTCCATCCATTGAAAGAATCTGTGTATTATGCTTTTGAGTTCTTTCTCTGGCATTTCTAGGACATTTTCTTTATTAAAAAAATTCCTTTTGGTCTGGATGCTGTTCACTTTTTGTGCTTATTTTTCTTTTCCTTATATTTCCATGTAGATGGAAATTGACTGCTGCCCCCATTTAATCATGGTGCAGCTATTTGAATTGAGCAAGCTGTTTTTTTGTCTTGTTTGGATCTACTATCAATGCACATGGAAGCAGCATTCAAGATATCCAATACAAATTGCATTGGGTAAATCTGTTGCAGGTTTGGGTAAGTATCTTTAAAATGTTCAAAATCATGGATTTTACTTTGAAAACTAAGGTATGCCTGGCCCACGCCATGTAATATTCAATCACTTCAGTATGCATGTGAAAGTTGGTCATTGAATAAGAACTATCAAAGAATTGATGTGTTTGAATTGTGGTGCTAGAGAAGAATATTGAAAGTTCCATGGACTGCCAAAAGAACAAAAAAGTCTGTCTTCGAAGAAATGCCGCCATAGTGCTTCTTAAAAGTAAGGACTCTGGCACATTGTCTTACATACTTTGGACATGTTGTCAGGAAGGGCAAGCCCCTGGAGCAGGCCATCATGCTTGGTAAAGTTGAGGGACAGCCAAGAAGAGGAAGATTGACAGTGAGATGTATTGACACAGTGAATGGAACAACAAGTTTAAGCTAAGAATGTGGTGAAGATGGCACAGGATTGGGAAGTTATTGTTCTATTTTGTTCACAATGAGTTGGAATCAACTTAATGACTCCTAACAACAACAACAACAACAACAACCCATTCTGAAATTTGGATAGCCTTATAATAATAGAAGAAATTGAATGTATAGTTAAAAATCTCACAAAGAAAAAGTATACAGACACATATGATATCAGTGGAGAATTCCACACAATATTTAATGGCTAATCAAGACAAATTCATACCATCTCTTACTGCAAATGGAAGCAGAAAGAACACTTCTAAATCTATCTTATGAAGCCAGAATTATCTTGATACCCAAACCAGACAAAGACAATACAGAAAAAGACAGATGGTCATCCCTCATTATTATAGAGAGGAAAATCCTCAGCAAAATATTAGCAAATAGAAATCAGAAAATATAAAATATATTACACACTAAATCAAGAGGCATTTATTCCAGGTGTATAAGGTTAGTTAAATATCTGGAAATCAATGTAATACAACATATTAACAGACTGAAAAAGAAAAACCACCTGACTAGATCAGTCAAAGAAGGGGAAAAATGTATTTGACAGGTTTCAACACCACTTCATGATAAGGGCACATGCACATACAGACACACACATTCAAGATACTAGGACTAAAAGGAACTTGACAAACACCTGACAAAGAACATAAACTAAAAACTATAGAAAACACACTTGGTGAAATACAATATGCTTTCCCTCCATGATCAAAAACTAAGTTAATGAACATAGTGATGGAAGTCTACTAGAGAGAGAGAGGAAGGGAAAGAAGATAAAATAAGAGAGTAAGGGAGAGGATAAGAGAAAGATAATACATAAGCTCTCAGAAAGTAAGCTATAAAACTATCCCTATATGGGGGTGGCATCATTTAAGGCAGCGGTTCTCAAGCTGTGGGTCGTGATCCCTTTGGGCGTCGAACGACCCTTTTACAGGGGTCGCCCAATTCATAACAGTAGTAGAATTACACTGATGGAGTAGCATCGAAAATAGTTTTATGGTTGGAGGGTCACCACAACATGAAGAACTGTATTAAAGGGTCGTGGAATTAGGAAGGTTGAGAACCTTTCCTAATTATAGAATTTTTTCTATAATTAATAATGTTCTAAAATGTATATGAAAATGTCAAGGGGCCAGAATATCCAAAATAATCTTAAACAAGAAAAATGCAGTGGTAGAACTTATTCTACCTCATTTTAATAATTGTTATAGAGCTACATTAATCAAGACCATGAATTATCCACAGTAAAATTGATTTATAGAGCAATGGAACAGCATAGAGAACTCAGAAATAGAAGCATAAGTATATGATCAACTGATATTTAACATTTCTTATTATGTCAAATTACTTGTGTATAAAAGGAAGTTGTCATTTTAGTGATACATTACAATGATGTTATTTATATTCATCATGTCATGCAACAATCAAAACTATCCATTTCCAAAAGTTTTTCATCACTCCAGATAAGTGCTTGCTAAGCAATAAATTAGCAGTCCTTTTTCTCTCAGCCCTAACTTGATAGCTAATTAACTTTTGTCTCTGCATTTATTTGCTTTTTCTAGCTATTTCATATAAGTGTGATCATCTCATATATGTATTGTGCCTGATTCATTTAACTCAATATAATGTTTCCAAGTTTCGTTCATATTTTAACATACATGTGTCTACATAGGAGTTTACCATTAGCTCGAGATTACAAAATAATAATTTAGAAAATGAGCACATTGAATCCAGCGATATTTGAAAAGAATATTTTTATGACCACATGAGTTTTAATCCAGGAATTCAAAGGTAATTTGGCATTCAAACATCAGTCATTGTAAATTCACCTAACGAATAAAATGATAATAATTTTATTATTTTAGTAAGTACAGAAGAAGTATTTGATAAAGCTCAACACCCAATTTTCAAAATTCATAGCATACCAGGAATAAGGAGTTTCCTAAATATGATAAAGTATCTATGAACAACTTCAGCAAACAACATATTTAATGATGAAACATGGAAACCTTTTCTGTTGTGAATGGTTGTAAGACGAGGATGTCCATATCTCCGCATCGATTCAAAGTTGTACTGAAGATGGATGCAATAAGGGTTTGAAACGAAGCAAGGAAATTGCTTTGATATGTATTTGACATAATTGGGTACATAGAAAGCTCAAAAGAATCTCCACCCCAAATTCCTAGAATTAGCAAGTAAACTTAGCAAGACCACTGGGCATAAAGTGAATAAGGTGAATTAATTGTATTGTTATATAACAACAACAAAAAAATCAAAACCCTTGTAGTTTAACTACCTCTACCTGTTAATTTGTCATAATGTGGTGACCTATATGTTGCTGTCATTTTAAGCTATGGCACTGGTATTTCACACACCAGTAGGGTCACCCATGGTATACAGCTTTCAGCTGAGATTCCAAACTAAGAAGGAACAGGCAGACAACTTCTGGAAAATAAGCCACTGAAAACCTATCGTTACCACTGAAACTTTGTCTGGTGTAGTCGCTGAAGATGAGCCCTTTAGGTTGGAAAATATTCAAAATATAATTGAGAAAGAGCTTTTTTCTCAAAATACAGTTGACCTTAATATTAATAGAGGAAATCTTTCAGGACTTCATTTGTTGATGAGGTAGTATATGAAAAAAAAACCCCAGCTACAAACATACATTAATAACTCTATTGGGAAATAAACCAAGTATAACTCTAGGAAAATTAGAAGTCATCAAAAATTAAATAGATCACATAAAAATTGATGTCCTAAGCATCAGTGATCTCAAATTGACTGGTACTGGCCATTTTGAATTGAAAAATCATACAGTTTACTATATTGAGAAAGACAAGAAGAGCAATGGTATGACTGCCATTCATCATCAAAAATACCATTTCAAAATCTGTCCTGAAGTACATCTATGATAAGATAATATCCTTATGCCTACAAATAAGACCAGTTAATAGACTGTTATTCAAATTTATGCAACAATCTCTATAGCCAATGATAAAAACATCGAATAATTCCACCAACGTCTGCAGACTGAATTGATCAAATATTAAATCAAAACTCATGGATAACTAGTAAAGTTTGGAATGTTAAAGTTAGAAACAAAGAGGAAGGACCCATAATTGGGAAATATGGCTTTGATCATGGAAAGCATAAAATTTTGCAATAACAACAACTTATATGTTACAAATAACTTATTTCAACAATATAAATGAAGACTATAGATGTGGACCTCACCAGTTGAAATACACAAGAATAATATCAAATATATCTGTGGAAAGAAATGATGGAAAAGCTCAGTGTCACTAGCCAAAATAAGGCCATGGGCTGACTGAAAACAATGTTTCATTACTCTTATGAAAATTCAGGTTGAAGTTGAAGAAAATTCAAACAAATCCAGAACAACTAAATAAGACCTTGAGTACATCCCACATGAATTGAGACACCATCTCAAGAATGAATTTGTTGCATTGAGAAATAGTGACCAAAGACTGGAGAAGCTATGGGATGACATCAAGAACATCATAAATAACGAGAGAGGGCGGGGGGAAATCCCAACAACTCACTGCCATTAAGTCAATTCCATCTCAGAGCAACCCCACAGGATGGGCGAGAACTGCCCCTGTGAGTTTCCAAGTCTGTATGGTAGCAAAAAACCCCCACCTTTCTCCCCAAGATCAGCTGGTGGTTTCAAACTGCTGACCTTGCACTTAGCAACTCAACTCAACACTCAAATGACTACTAAGCCATGAGGGCTCCTCAAAGAGAGTAGAGATCTTTAAAAAGACAGGAAAGAAAGAAAAGGACTAAATGGATGTCATAAGAAACTCTGAAACTTTGTCTTGAACAGAGAGAAGTTAAAGTGAATGGAAGAAATGACTGAGTAAAAGAGTCGAACAAGAAAATTTCAAAGGGTAGCTCAAAAAGGCAAAGTAAAGAGTTATAATGAAGTATGGAAAGATTTGGAGTTGGAAAACTAAGAGGAAAGATGATGCTCAGCACTTCTTAAGATAAAAGAACTGTATTTAAAAAATCAAGTCTTGAGTTGAAATATTGAAGGAGTTGAAATTGACTTACTGGCTGAGGTTTTGGTTTGTTATGGTCAATGTACTGAATGATACAGGAAGTATCAAAGAGTGTGGAAGAAACACAAAATCACTGTACCAAAAAGAATTTGTGGATGTTCAATGATTTTGAACATTATAATGTAGCTCATTCTGTAGTTCTGAGAATTTAGTGTATACCAACAGGAGCCTGTAAAAAGTTTGGCATGCATGCACAGGCAAGGAAGCATTAAGTTGGCTGTACTGGTACTCCTGGGAGCTTCTAATAAAATTCTCCAGTGTTGCATCTAAAACAAACAAAAATATTAACTAATTAATTAACTAATCAAGAATGTTATTACTATCACATACAGATAAATTTTGCTGAAGAGAATTAAAAATGCTTGCAGCAGCACATTGATAGGAAACTGTATCAAAAAGAGGAGGTAGAAAGACAAATATCATCACTAAACTCAGAGGGATCTTGACTGGAAGTAGAAAATACTAAAAAGATGTTTACGTGTGTTTTGTTGACGATTCCAAGGTATTTGACTGTGCAAATCATAACAAACTGCATAATGTTGCAAAGAATGTGGATTCAAAACACTATACTCATGAAACTCATACAGAGACGGAAAAGCAGTCACAAGCTAATGGGTAAACAAATGTTAACTTGGGTGAAGGCGAAGGCAATAGGTAATGGCAGCAGAGGCATATACTGCAATAATGGTCATCTATGAGTAGATGCTTGATAGATATGCAGGTTGAGCAAGTTCATCCATGGGAGGAAGAGTATATTTATATTTATATAGAGAGTAATTTATATGTAAATATATAATTGCTCTTCCTCCCATGTATGAACTTCCTCCTATGGATGTATACATACATATAATATTTACCAGATGATATCTGTATATGTGTATTCACATTTGTTGCAAATATATACATGAATGTAGTGGAGCATACAGAGGACAGTGTTATGAATACATCTTAGACATAACCAAACACTTTGAGGGAATTAATTGCTGGGTATGGGGGCTCAGAACTTTAGTCTCAGACAACACCAAGATCAACTGACATAACAGAGTTCACATAGGCAATGTTCAGCATCCGACTTTGGTGAATAGTAACTGGTGTCTTTAAAGCTCCTGAGCAACCATTTGAAGTGCAACTATTGACCTCTCCAATTCCAGAGGAAAAAAGAATGATGGAAACCAAAGATGCATAGAAATAATCAGTCTACTGGACTGATGGACCACAAAAACATCAGTCTCCACAACCCTGACCCCAAGGAACTAGATGGTGTCCAGCTATCTCTACAAACTGCTTTGAAAGGAATTACATTAAAAAGGCCCTGGATGGTGTTGGAGAAAAATGAGATACAAAACTAAAAAATCATTAATGAGACTAGGCTTAGTGGTCAGAAAGAAGCCTGTGGAACCCCCAAAACTATGGCCCTTAATCACCCCTCATGTCTCTGAACTCACCACCCTGGCTCAATTTTCAGTTAACCATCAGTCCATAATGGAAGCAAAAACACTAGTGAGGTATAATGATCAACCATTTGGGATCAAAAGGTCAGAATTTACTCAAGAAGAAGGTTGAGAGTTAATGAAGAAAGAGGAGTAGAAATAGGCAACGCAGAGAGGACATGGAATTAGTGATGGTACATTGAGGGGATTGCAATGGATTCGTTGAAACAAAATGTATATGAATTGTTGAAGGTAAAACTGATGATCTGCTCTGTCAACCCTCGACCGATTCACAATAATAAAAATGGACTGTTTTAAGAGATTGAAAAGGCATGCTGAATGGAAGAAACATCTCTCCCAATATGTTTTTCATTATATCAGCAAGAAAGATATCTGACAAAGGACAAACTATCGAGAATGAATTGTATTAAATCCCTACAAATGTAAAGATAAGCTACTCATTAGAAAAAGTATACAAACAAACTTTACAAACACTTTACAAAAAAACTGCTTATCAAGATAGTTAATAAATATGGAAAGTTGTCAGTCCTAATAATCAAAAGCAAAATTCAAATTAAAAACAGAATGAGACACTGTCTTATACCCAAAAGAATGAGCAAAATGAAAGAAAATGTAAATGACCAAGTATTGGTGCTCAGAAGCAACAAAATTTAACCATATTAATTGTGAGAGGGTGATTTGATACAACCACTCTGAAAAACTGTGAAGTAATATCTGCTAAATTGAATATATGTTTCTCTTTTGATCTAGAAATTCCATTACAAAAGATATGTAAAAGAACACAGAACTATTTGTAATAGTGGCAATTCTAAGGTACAAACAAAGATGTAGGAAGCTAACACTGAGGGAAATATGATGAGCACTCTATTCCCTAATTTATTACAGAGGGAATCTGGAAAGCAGTTATTCCATGGTAGGAAAACTTCCAATTTGGTAAGTTAGAGTTAAAGTACAAGTACATTATCCTGATTTAAATATTCCCACAGCTTCTCCCCTTAACAGCTATACTGCTTTAAAGTGAGCACATGGTTAATTATATCTCCCTATAGAAGCAGACATCCTTTTCTCTCTTCCCACCGTGTCACCCAAGGCCCCCTATACCTTCGCCCAATGCAGGTATTAGGTTTCCTCACCTGTGAGCTCAGGGACCTTAATGTAGATACCATTCACCTTGTGACACATGTAAGTACTAAATATGAATGTCTTATGGCTACCTACAAATGTCCCAAAATAGTAAAGGTTCACACTCTCTCTTCTCCCAGTTCCACATGGACCATCAAGAGGAGCTGAGGTGAGCATTACACCATAAAATGTGTCTGACTCCTTTATTTTTTTCAGTCTCCTATTTTCCCTATCGTCTGACTTTACTATAATCTTTATGTATTATCACTGTACAATTATGCCTACTTGCCCTTCGGTTGTTGGAGGCTTATTTCCTCTGACAAATGGTGTCCCAAGAAGGGACAGTAGGAAAAGAAGTCTTTGAGTTATATTACATGTAACAATTGTACAGCCCCATCAGACAGTAGAGTGAAGTGGGGAAATAATTCGAAGTGAGGATCCGGTTGGGGGATTAGCAGATAAGTAGTAGTAGTAGTAATAATAATATAATATTTTAAAGAGGACAATGGGACAAGACGAAAGTAAACCTAAAATGCATGCTATTACACTCACCCACTTAATAAAGAAACAGAAGGTATCAATAACAAATAAAAAGACACAAGGTTTTCTACCAGTAGTAAAAAAGTATAATCCATGGTTCCCAGAGGAAGGAATTCTAGATCTAGTAACTTGGGAGGAAGTAGGTATGAACTAAATGAAAGCTCACAGAGAAGGGCAGAGTGTTCTCCTGGAGGCCTCTGTGGGCTCAAGTTAAGGTGGTTTTAGAACCTCTACAGACAAAGCAGGAGAGGAAAGGGGAACATCAATGTAAGAAAAAGCCTGAAATGAAGACCCAACATTACAGAAGCAAGCAAAAGTGATCCAAATGAGTATGAGATTCTCAAGAAGGTTTTAGAAAAAACTGAGGAAATTAAGTCTGATTTACAAGGTAGCCTCCTGGCAAATGCCTCTGCCTCACCTCAACTCAAGAGGTCCGAAAGCCATAAACCAAAAAAAAGTACATAACAAAGCACCTTTACTTTCAAAGGGAGAAATAGGGATTGCAGAAAAAGGAGATTTAGAAACTAGATTAGCTTTCCCTGTTCGTGTAATAGAAAGATCACCCAATGCATACAATCTTCAGGGATATCAGGAATGCCACTGTGTTAAGTTTCTCTTAATGTACAAAAGGACATCAAACAGGCAGTAGCAAACTATGGGTCCAACTCCCCTTTTATGATCAGCATGATGAAATCTCTAGCTGAAGCTGAATGTCTGGTTCCCACAGATTGGAATGCCTTGACTAATGCCTGCCTCTCCCCACACTTCTTACAGTACTGAAAATTGTGGACTGGAGGAGCTGAGACACAGGCCCACAGGAACATAGAGCAGGGTATCCCCGTAGGGTTAGATCACTTAATTAAGAGTGGTAATTTCATCGCAGTGGAAGCATAATTTCAGATTATTGAACAAGCATTCTCACAGATATGCAATGTTTGTGTGTGGTCTTTGGACAAAATAATACCATAGGGAGGCAGATGGCCCAATTACGCTGGAGTAAAGTAAAAGAATGATGAGCTTATCTAGACTTTGTCTCCAGATTATAGGAATCAGTTCACAAAGATGTGGCTGATGCTGAGGCAGTGGAAAATCTCATTCTTATGCTTGCCTATGAAAAAGCGAACCCCGCCTGTCAATCTGTGATCCGCTCATTCAAGGAGCAGAGCTTCCTCCTTGATTATCTTAGAATATGCAGGAATGTGGGGAACAGATGAATACAAAGTGGGCCTTCTAGCTGCTACTATGGCTAATTACACCAAACCTAAAGGAAAATGTTTTAGCTGCAGGAAGATTGGGCATTTTCAAAGAGAGTGCTGGCAGCACAGGCCAATCAGCCTAACTGGGAAAAGTCAGCTGTGGCCCACACCAGAGCATAGGCCAGGACCAATGAGGTCAGGTTTAAAAGAACCTGGACTTTGCTCCTGCTGCAGGAAGGGAACTTATTGGGCACATAAATGCCACTCTAGATTTAGCAACAAAGGACTTCCACTAGAAAATGATACTCAGCAGGGAAATAGGGAACAGAACTTGCTCCAAGTCACACTCAGCAGAGCACAGGAGGTATGATTTAGACCTAACTCAGTAAAGGAATCCTTACACATCAGTTATACCTATCACCTAGACTCACAGCAAGGGACCAGACCTAACTAAACTTGCAAAAGCCCAGCCTTTGTTCTTGCTGCAGTAAGTATGACTAGCCAAGAAAAGGCTCAAGAGCCCCCGACAGCAGTCTGTTAATACCAAGAAACAGGAGCCTCTTCTTGAAATAGCAGTACAGCTTTTGTCAGGGAAATTTAACCTAAGTACTCAAAGCATTCAAATTGATACTGGAGTTATTATTTAAAGTTGTGAAGATAAGCTAAGAGCTGTAATTAAACCAGGTATTATTAAGAGTGGTACTTGGTGTCCACTACCTAAAAGAACTATAGGACATGTTCTGTTTATAACTGGAGTTAATGATCAGGACTATGAAGGAGAAATGAGGGCAGTGATTAAATCTGATGTACCATGGCCTATAAAGAAAGCAGATTGCTTAAGCCAATTATTTTTGCTTCCTTACATTTCTGAAGTTAAAATTTATACCTATCAGGAAAGAGCATCTGGGAATTCTGACCACTCTATAAATCAAGGTGTCTTTTGGAATCCTGTTGTTGAGAAATAACAATGTCTCCACATGAAATTAGAAATTGAAGGAAAAAGTTTTTAAATTCTGGATATGGGGTCACTTCCTTGGGCATCAAAGAGGGCCTAAGACCCACCTACTAATTTCCCATAAATCCAGCATGGAGGGAATAAGAGAAGTTAACCAAGGCTGAATATTGCAAAATGATAAAATCCTACCCCATCAAAGGCCTAAAGGGCAAAACAACTTAATTAAACTTGTAACCATACTTGTAAGCTTATGGGGAAGCGGTCTGTTTGATAAATTACTTCAAAAATAGTTGGGTGAATTTATTAAGAACTTTTTAGTCTTTCAAATTATCCTGAATATGTTTAAAAATAAACTCAGCAGTTCCATCTGATGTCAGTTTTTCACAAGCTCCCTCTACAGCTAATGAGCTCTCTTGATTCTCTGAGGGCAAGGAGCAGAAATTTACATAATAATGAAGTCTATGTAATGAGTTTAACAGGTTTAAAACCAAGCAAGTTACCTGAGATCATTGTTAAAATAGAAGAGGGAGATGCAAAGAACTTATATGTATGACAAACTTCGTTTAGCCTTTTTAACTATAAATTTTCTCTCCCTACTAAAAGCTTGTAACAAAATTAAGGCAGATAAATACATTTTCACCTCTACAAAAAAAGCTGATCCTGAGATGTCTCAGGAAGATAGAAATCCAGATCCACTTGTCACTTGGAGGAAGGGCTATTCACTTACGTTTTTGTAGGAGAAAGCAGATGGACTCCCCTTAGAAAGGTACAACCACATTTGGAGAAAGATGAATGACAAGGAAAAGATGAAGAGGCCACCCATTCTTAACAATGATTCTGTTTCCAAGGGTTATTTGTTTATATTTTTATAGGCAAATGAGATAAGTGGATTTCTCTTCAGCCAGCAAGGCCCAAAAGAAAGACAGTTGATGCTGTGACCTGAGAGTTGAGAAAACAGTTCAAATACCTGGCAGATTCATGAGCATGGCAATTGTTTCCTGCTGAGACATTTCTACCATTGCTGATGCTGTCTATGAGACTCAATCATAACTGAACATTTTACTATTACATTTTTTTACATTTAACCTTTTTTTCAGGATCAAGGTGTCTTTTATTTCAGGTACATGCAGGGCTGGGAGCAGCATAAGGGGGGTGGAGGGGAAGGCGGCTGCCATCCCTTAGATGCGTTGTCCCGAGGGGTAGAAGGTGAAGGGGGTGGTTCTGCTGGGCACTCAGCAGCTGCCACAGCTCCCGCTGCAGCGACTTGACGGCTTTGATGTCCTTCTCGTAGCTGGCCATGACCAAGGACTGGAGCAGCAGAAAGAGCTCCTCGGGCATCTGGCCACTGCTGTCCTGTGCATGGCCATCGAAGGTGTTCTAGGAGTACTTCTCCAAGGTGTGCGCATGCTCGGGCAGCAGCTTGGCAGGCAGTGGCTGCAGCAGCAGTAGCAGCACACGGGACACCTTGCAGCGGACCAACACGTTGCAGAAGGCATCCAGCGCGGTGGGCGGCCATAATTCAATCATAACTGAACATTTTACTATTACAACAGACTGTCCATTTGCTAAAAGATCAAGATTATGGGTTTATAACATCAATTAATACTAAAGTGTGATTGGAGTGTAACTAATTTTTTTTATAACCCCTTACCCATATACTGAGACATTGCTTGATTGGGATTTGATTAGAAAGCATTTTTAGAGTTTAAGGGAAACTTTTCTCTAAATGTGATTCAGCTATAAAATGATATTTTTTATTCTTTCAAGGATAGACTTAAAGCATCCCTTAACTCTGAGGGGTTTAAACAATTGGTGGATCATATAGAGGGGCTGGATCCACATGCTTGGGTTCAAAGTATTTCACATAGCTTAAGTTATAGTTTGACTTGCTCTTCATTGCAATGATTTTAATACTCTCAGTCTCATGCTTACCTTTCTATAGAAAGCTAAGACATAAGCTAAAAGAAAAGAAACCATGTAACTTCTATGACTCCATTAAATTTTATTTTATTTTATTATATTTATTTATTT
>NW_022111323.1:4667216-4677256 GCF_000313985.2 Echinops telfairi | reverse complement strand
GCTCATAAGATCCACATGCTTGGGTTCAAAGTATTTCACATAGCTTAAGTTATAGTCTGACTTGCTCTTCATTGCAATGATTTTATTACTCTCAGTCTCATGCTTACCTTTCTATAGAAAGCTAAGACATAAGCTAAAAGAAAAGAAACCATGTAACTTCTATGACTCCATTAAATTTTAAACAACACAGAATGGGGAAATGTGGGAAACTAACACTGAGGGAAATATGATGAAGACTCTGTTCCCTAATTTATTACAGAGGGAATCTGGAAAGCTGTTATTCCATGATAGGAAAACCTCCAATTTGGTAAGTTAGAGGTAAAATCCAAGTATATTATCCTGCTTTAAATATCATTCCCACAGACTCTCACCTTAACAGTTATGCTGCCTGTAAGTGAGCACATGCTTGATTATATCTCCCTATGGAAGCAGACATTCTTTTCTCTCTTCCTTCCATGTTAACCAAGCCCCCACATCCCTTCCCCCATTGCACATATTAGGTTTCTTCACCTGTGAGCTCAGGGATATAGATACTATAGATACCACCCACCTTGTGACACATGTAAATACTGAATATGCATATCTATGGCTACCTATAAATGTCCCAAAATAGTAAAAGTTCACATTCTCTCTTCTCCCAGTTCCATGTGGACCACTGAGAGGGGCCGAGGTGAGCATGCTATCATAAAATGTGTCTGACTCCTTTATTTTATTCTATCCGCTATCTCTCCTGTCCTCTATGACTTCACTATAATCTTTATATATTATTGCTCTACAATTGCACCTACTGGCCCTTCGGTTGTTGGGGGCTGGTTTTCTCTGACACAAAGAGAATAATGGTTAAGTATATTATGGTCTCCTTGATATCTATGTGGAGACTTATTTGCACATGATGAGACAGAAAACTTGAAGCCCCAGTATAGGAGGCATAGCAGAAGTTCACATAAGAAATGATGGCTTATGGGAACCTTTGTACAAATATGCTTAATACAATTGATGTATGGATTATTATAAGAGCTATAAGAGCCCCCAATAAAATGATTTACTAAAATTCAAAGAAAGAAAGAATGGTAACATGTGGTAGGGCGATTGCAAAAGGAATGGGGAGAAGAAGTCTGGGAAAAGAGAGAAAATAGATTCCACACAACTAAGAGATGAATAGGATCTGGGGATGGTGGAGAAGAAGGAACCCAGGCGAAGACATAGGTTTGAGCTCTTAGAATGATGGCTATCTCATTGACTAAAAAAAGAAATCTTAGAGGAGGATGAGAAGGCAGAGTAGGAGGGAAAGAAGGAGGAGGAGGAGAGAGGGAGTGTAGAATGAGTTTGGCTTTGGATGAATAGATGCTGTGCAATTAGGAGAGAAGACAATGCAGAGATATATTATACTTTTTAGCTTTGATTCATTTACTCTTGATTTACTACAGGGTACTTGGTAACCTGAGATAAGAGGAGAGCTTGAAGATGGGATATAAATAGTCTTTGCCCTGTGCCAGGGCTGTATGGAAAGCAGATATAAAATCAAGAATTAAAAGAATTTCCTCTGATTTCTTGTTCTATCATCTACCATTGCACCACACTGCTTCACTTGACCAGTAATGTGTACTTTTCCAGGTCCCGTTCCTCAGCTCTGATTCTTGGACTCTCTAGACTAATTTTTACACCAGTGAGGGTGGTCTCCCTCATCCCCACTGTTTCCCATAAGCCCTCACTGCCAAAGAAGGCAATCCAGTCTGTATTTTTAAATCTTGCTCCACAAGACAGAATTTAATTCATCCCCTCTTTCCCATACCCTATAAGGGGTAAGTATTCACAAGAGATTTGGTTTAGATTTCAAAGGCCACAAGAATAGACAATGTCAATGTGCATATGGGGAAACTAAGGAGCCCAAAGATAGGAAAGGAATCATAGGAGTCAATGGTGGAGGCTGTTTGGAATTTAGACTTCTGAATGCTTATGTCTTGATATCCGTTTCTGCTTTTCAGGAAGAGAAAAGGATATGGAGTAACAGAAAATGAGAAAAGGGGTAAAGGTAGCAAGATTCAGGCATAGGAAATCTGAAACAAATGAGAGAGAAAGAGGGAGATAAAGAAAAATGGGGTAGAAAGGAAATAAAAAGAAAGAAAATGAAAAGAAAAAAGTAGAACTACGAAAACAAAGGAAAACAAGAAAGGGGCCTAGTGTCAAGTAGTCAGGTGGGTTTCTTGCTATTGCAGAGTTAGTAGGAGCTGATCCCATAGCCCATAAGTTGGGCAGTGGTGAAGGTAAATCCTCCTGATGAGCGCAACTTTGAGTGACACACCTGGTCATTTTGTTTGCTAGGAAGGAAAAATGGCCAAATGTGTGACTGTGTATTGATTCATGATAGGTAGCCGGTGGCTTGGGTGGATGGCCAGGGACTTGGAAGGAACATGATTAGAAAATTGGTGACAAGGAGGTGTGGGGAAGAGGTATGTGGACAGAATGGCCCTCCCCCGCCAAAAAAGTGAAGATATTTGTGTCTTTTGTGAATTCTCACCAAGGAATTACCTCTGTAGAGGAGGACTTTTACAAGTGAATGGAATGACACTTCTGTGGAAACCATTTATCATTTTCTCTCCAGTCCCTCCTATCCTTGCCCAATGGACACATGAACAAAGTGGTCATGGTAGCAGGGACGGAGGTTATTCATGGGCTCAGTAACATGAACTTCTACTCAACATCCCCAAGGAAGACTTGGTTACCGTCACTTCTGAGTACCCAATCTGCCAGCAACAGAGACCAACACTGAATTCAGATATGGGACCACTCCCCAGGGAGATCAACCAGCAACTTGGTGGCAGGTTGATTACACAGGACCACTTCCTTCATGGAAAGGGAAGCATTTTGTTCTCACTGGCATAGACACATACTGTGAATAAAGATTTGCTTTCCCTGCTTTTGCCCAAACTACCATTTGTGGATGTGTTAGTCTGGATACTTTAGAGAAACAAATCCACAGCAACTCATGTATAAGAGAGAGTTTTATATAAATGTTAAGTGTGCATCAAGAAAACATCCCAACTCAGTGCTGCCCAAACCCACAAGTCCAACATCAACCCATTAACCCATATGTCCAACACCAATTCACGAAGTCCTACTCCATCTCAAAAAACAGATGCAATGATGCCAACTGTAGGAGGAAAGCCGAGTCAGTGAATGTGGAAGTATCTCAGCGCTGGAAGGGGTTTCCACACGGGTGCTCTAGCACCCAGGGTTGCATCGGGGTAGGTCCATGTGGCTTCTCCTTGTGGATGCCTTGAAGGAAGTCAGCCTTGCAAGCTGAAGAAGGGAACTGCACCCTGGTGCGACCACCACAAAGCAAGAGACCCGAGAACTCGAAAGGTGAGGCTCACCAAGCTATTTATCCCTCTGCCCTTCAATTAAGCCCACATGTGTTTATTGGCCAGGTTGGCACAATAAAATAACTAACTCAGTGGACTTATTGAATAACTCATCCACTGGCATGGTATCCCTCACAACATTGCTTCAGATCAAGGGACTCACCTCACAGCCCATACTCATGAAATCCACTGATCTTACCATGTTTCCCATCAGTTTGAAGTGGCCAGCTTGACAGAACTGTAGAATGGATTTCTAAAAACACACTGTGCCAGCTAGGTATCCAATATATAAATATATTTAAACCAGTGTCCAATATATTGTGCTATCTCTCCAATTTCTGGGATTTACATGTCCAGGAACCAAGAGATGAATATGGGAATGGAACCTCTCACAATTACTCCTAATGACCCACTCACCACATTTTTACTTCTTGTCCTCCTAACCTTCTGCTCTTCAACTCTGGTTGTCTTAGCTCCAAAGGGAGGGATCTTCCACCTGGAGACACAGCACTTATTCCATTAAACTGGAAGTTAAGAATGTTTCCTAGCCATTTTGCTTCTAGACAAAGAAGGGTATTGCTGTAGTGAGTGCTGTGGTTACTAAAGGAAAATTGGATTGGTATTAAATAATGGAGGTAAAGAAGAACATGCCTGGAGTCCAGGAGATTCCTTAGATCATCTCTTAGTACTGCCATACCCTGTGATTAGAGTTAATGGTAAACTACAGCACCCCAATTCTAACAATATCTCATACTCTTCAGGAATAAAGGTGTGGCTCACTGCACCAGACAAAGAACCTCCACCAGCTGTAATACTCACTGAGGGCAAAGTAAATATGGAATGGGTAGTGGGAGAAAGTAATTCTAATTACCAGCTATGGCCACATGACTAGCTGCAGAAACAAGGGCTACAATTGTTATAAGTATTTACTATTTATATGTAGGTCTCAAGTATTTTGTTCACTTAAAATAGATGATAATGGGGTTAGTGCATTTTCGGTTGTACACATGTAAGTTGTATCATGTCAGGAACAAGTATACTTTTATTATTGTCTCTTGACATTGTTTATGCTTAAAGAGTTGTGTACAGGTGTCAAGCTTACAGGGGGTAATCTGTGATGGCTAGATGGTATAATGGTTACATGTTGGCCTGCTAACTACAAGGTCAGTAGTTTGAAACCACCAGATGTTCCATGGGAGAAAGAAAGGGATTTCTACTATTTTGTTCTATAGGGTCCCTATGAATCAGAAGTTACTCAATGGCAGAAAGTTTGTTCTAAGTTTTTGTTTTCGAGGTTTTTTGAAATCATTTTATTGGGGGCTCATACAACTCTTATCACAATCCATACACCCATCCATCGTGTCAAGCACATTTGTTGCCATCATCATTCTCAAAACATTTGCTTTCTACTTGAGCCCTTGATACCAGCTCCTCATCTTCCCCCTCCCTCCCTGCTCCCCCCTCCCTTATGAATCCTTGGTTTTTTGTTTTTAACTTATCTGGGTGAAGACAGATGTGGAGCTCAAACTATCACACCTCCTTAGGAGTTTGGCTTTTTGTATAAGAGAGATATTGAGCAGAACTGAGTTCTCTCTCACTACTTTGCCTTCTACTTGATCTGGATCCTGTGTCCAGTTTGTCAAACTTTTGTTGTGTTACCTGCTAATCCCAGGAGCTGTCATCAAACTGCTGACCTTAGATTCATTTGGCTGACCTCAGATTCATTCAGCTCAGCATACACCAGCCTGTGGCCCTCTGCTTCCTGCTTGTCATCTCCTGCAACTACACAAATCAGAAGCAGTCTCTGGCTTGCATCTGACCTATGGATTTGAACTAGACTGGATTTACTGACTTCTACAACTGTGAAAGCCATTTCTTGATATTAATCTATTTCTTTATACATACACATGCAAAAGTCATTGGTTTTATTTCTCTAGAGAATCCAATGTAACACACACACAATACTATTTTCAAAATGATTTTGACTTGTAGCAACCCTATAGAACAAAGATAAGATTTTCCTGTAGCTTTCCAAGACAGTAACTGTTCATGAGAGTAGAAAACCTGGACATTCTCTTGCTGAGTGGTTGGTGGTTTCAAACTACTGACCTTGAGGTTAGCCACTCAATGCATAAATACTGCACCACTTAAAACACACAGGAATCAAATCAACGACATCTTTGGAAAGAACCAATGAAGAAACTCAATATCAGTAGCCAAAACAAGGATGGGGGTGACTACGGAACAGACTACCAATTGCTTATATGTAAGTTGAAGTAAATTAAACCAAGTTCATAAGAGCCAAAGAAGGACTTTGATAATATCCTACCTGAATTTTGAGAACATCTCAAGACTGGATTTGACTAATTGAACACTAATGACAAAAGACCTGTCAAGCTGTACAATGACATCAAGAACTCCATGTACAAAGAAAACAAAAGGTCATCAAAGAGGAGAGAAAGAAAGGATCAAAGTGTATGTCAGAGGAAACTCTGAAACTTGTTGTTGATTGTAGAGCAGCTGAAGCAAATGGTAAAAATGATGAAGTAAAATAACTGAACAGAAAATTTCAAAAGTCACCCCAATAAGATGAAGTGAAGTATTATATTAAAAAGTGCAAATAATGATAGAAAACATAGCCAGTATGAGTTGTATGTTTTGCTATTACTAAGCGTCCACAGAAAAATCCACAAATTTATCAGGAAAGACTGATTAGTTTTCTTTGGCAGAAGGAGAAAGTGAGGCTTAGGGCAGTAAACTGACTTGTCACCCAATTGGAAAATGGTTGAGCCAATGTAGGTGAGAAAATGTTAGTGAATTATCAGAGCCAGTCTTCAAGGGTAGAGAAGTGCATCTATAAACTCAGTGGCATTGTCCATCCCTAGAATTTTCTCATGCCATCCAAAGTAGCTGGCAAATACCAGCATTGCATACAGGGGAGTTTGAGAGAGGGGATCTATGTAAGATTGACTTTGGGCAGATGACAAGGAATCCTGGAGTAGGGGTCACCCCCGAATCCAGACAGGTGCTCAAGGGATGGCATCATCATCAAGTTGGAGGGAGGAAGGCTCAGATAAAAAAACATGCGATCAACAAATACTTCTTATTAAAGAATTATAGTGATAGAGTTTTAAAGCACAGGCAATGGAGCCACACTACCTGTGTTCAAATCATATTTTTACTAACTAAATGTATGACCTTAGTCTTGTCATTTAACTTCTCTGTGACTCACTCTCCTCATTTGTTTAATAAGGATAATAATAGTAATGACCTCACCAATTTGTAAAGATTAATTATGGTATTGTAAGTGAAGCAGTTGAAAGAGTTCCTGGCACATGGTAAACCTCAAAGATCAGTTCTTTTTCTCCCTGTTTTTGCTTTATAATCATTTTATTTTTCTTTCTTTATTTTTTCACCAACTGTTTCATAGGCATATAATTTACATGTCATACAAATCAATAGTTCAATCACATCAAGAAGAATTGTACAATCATCACAACAATTTTAAAACATTTTCTTCATTCTTGTCCTCATCATTATTAGATCCCCATTTCTCCCCAACCTCCCCTGCCATACCCTCAAGGAAACATTAACCCAGTTAGTGTCTCAGCAGAGTTGCCTATCCTGGGTTTCATATATAGAAAAACATTAACAAACTGTGGTAGTTACATATTTTGTTGTCAATTAGAGACTTATGAGTGAGGGGGTGGAGTTTAGCCTGTCAATCACGTCTCAGCTTGATGACCTCATTTGGAGGCACCAAGGAGATAAATAGCTCTCTGGAGGCAGAACATAGGCTCACTCCCTGGGAGATATTGCAGCTCTGAGCTGGTGGAGCCACATGAAGACCTCTGCCGGCGCTGAGATGCTTACAACACCACTGGATCAACAAGACTTCCCATCTACTGGCCTGTGGTCTTCAGGCATTCAGCGCCATTGCATGTGTTTCCTAAGTCTGAAGAGAACATTATAGATTGATATCAGACATATGGGCTAATATCAGACTTATCTGGACTTGGCTGGGATGTTTTCTTAATGCACAATTACTCTTTATATAAAGCTCTTTCTTATATACATATGAGTCTTCTTGAATTTGTTTCTCTAGTCTACCTGGACTAACACAGAAAACAAGCACAAACTAACAAGAATAGCAAAGTAAAACAAATAAAAACCTCAATTGAAAAGAAAGTATAAAATATTAAAAACTAGAACAAAGTTAAATGGATCATGAAAGAGATCAAATGATAGGATGCTAAATTTTAACCTCACTGCATCTGCAACAATCCATTTTTCAATGCATTCCACATGATAGCAAGGCTATTCGCATCCATGGTCCATGGTCAGAGGGGCTTCACCAGGTGCTTAATCCACATGTATTTCCTTTTCACTTTTTAAAAAATTGGGAGACAATGCATATATCATATAATTCCATAGTTCAATCACATAAAGCAGTATTGCACAATTGCTACCACAATCAGCTTCCAAACACTCCTTTCCTTCTTGATGTTGTTGCCATTGTTGATGTAGTTATTTGCCAAGTCTGTACTTAGCATTAGAAAAATATTTGAGCTACATTTTTAAATAGAAACAGGAGTCAAATAATAGCATAGGGAAGGAAGATAATCTCAGGGAGTAGATATAGCATGTGCAAATGCCCAGGGATAGGAAGGAAATTGATACAATATGTGAATGGAGATATAGTGAGGGGCCATACCAAGGGAGTAATGTATAATCCAAGAACAAAGGGAAGCCAAGGAAGGGGTTTTAAGGATGGAAGAACATGATTAGAAAAAGACAAAACCTAATCCTAATTTAAGAATCACTGGAATACACAAGTGGTTAAATGTTGTTATGCTAGCTGAAATGTTAATGGCTAGAATCCACCCAGGGTCATCTCAGAAGACAGGTCTGGTGATCTACTTTTAAAAGGTCACAACCTTAAAAATTCTATGAATTTGTATGCTGCAGACATAGTGTCACCATGAATCAGAATAGATTCAATGACAACTAAGAACAACAATGCTAGGTTTGTTCTCCAGTTGGAAGTTCAGGAAAAGGGCCACACAGGGTGAATAGAGAGTGGTTTCTGTATCGGTGCTTCCATTGACTGTCTTGGTGTGTGGCCTTGGGCAGGTCTTTTTCCTTTTCTGGACTTGAGTTTTCATCTGTATTAAAAATGGAACCCTAAATAGTCTTTGAAGCCTACTTTAGGGCTCATCTTGTCTTTTTTACATTCTCATTTTAGCTCCTACCTTTCACATAAAAGGAAAATAAGTCAGATAAGTACTCTGAATGGAACATGGCCAACCCCCGCTGTTTTCCTCCCCTCCATAAAACCACACAGACACACAAAGAAAACGTTCAAAACTATTGTCATCAATTTGATTTTTACTTATAACAATTCTCAATAAGGTTTCTGAGACTGTATGTAAATCTTTATAGGAGCAGAAAAACTCATCTTTCTCCCGAGGAATGGCTATAGGGTTTAAACTGCCTACCTTGTGGTTACAGCCCAATGTTGAATTTACAATGCCACCAAGTGTCCATATTCTCCTCCATACACCTCTCTATGGTAACCCCTCCATCAGGGTCTGTGGGAAGGAAGCCTATTCGAGGACCAAGTTCTCTTCTCTTCATCCATCCATGGCTCATCTCTGTCAGCCTCAGACCATTACAAGATAGAGTCCACTCATGCCCAAATTGGTTTAGGCTCAGGGGACCACAATGATGATTTCTGGTTGTACTGGGAGACCTAACACTACAAGCAACTGCGAGAAGCTGTTCCTGTGAAGATTATTGAGTGGGTGTAACATGCATTTCTCAAGACAGGCAGCAAAAAAATCAAAACCAAAAAATGTTTTGAAATTGATTGTGGTAGAGATTGTACAACACTACTTGATATAATTGAACTATGGAATGGTATGATGTCAGTATTAGGTCCTAATAAAATGGTTTGAGATTTCAAAAGCTAGTGAATTATTCTAGGTAATGCTAAAAATAAAAATAAAACATTCAAAACACATCCTTGCCAAGACTGGTTCCAGTAAGCTTTCATCCAGCCAATTCCCTGTAATCACCACACTGAGCTGACTTCTCCAATAGTCAGTCATTTAGGGCTTTTGTATTTCTTCCTTCTTTCTCTACTGTTTTAGAAAGACAAATGCATACACACTTTTAGGCCTGCCAGGTCTCTGTGCATGCACTATATATATACAGAGACCCATACACATATCTGCCCTGATATCCTCCAGGTTGTGTGTACTCACACACATAGATAGACGGACAAGTAACACACATACACTCATACAGGACCTGGATAGGTCAAGAAAATCTTTAGCCTCAGCTTCCAGCCATATCTCATCAGGCTAGGCACAGAAGGACCCAGGAAATGCTTTCCTTCAGGAATGTCCACCAGGCCAGTTCTCTCCAGGCAACCATTTCTCAGTGCTCTGGCTGCTATGGCCTTCCATAGGACTGAGGCTCTCACTGAAGCTCTGAACAGATCCTGAGGGAGGCTAAGGCATTCTCAGGGAGCCTCAGAGTACACTCAGTGAGGTACAGGAGCTCATCTACCACACAGCACTGAATTCTGAAGGCCTCAGGCAAGCCCTAGCCCAACTCATGGTCTCCTTTTTCAAGCATATCTGGTACTTTAGTACCCCTTACTCTATGCCACCA
>NW_022111323.1:4664075-4666886 GCF_000313985.2 Echinops telfairi | reverse complement strand
ATATCTAAAATGGAGGATCCTTAAGTACCTCCAATGTGTTAGTCTGGGTAGACTAGAGAAACAAATTCATAGAGACTCATATGTGAATAAGAAAGAGCATTATATACAAGCACAATTTAATATTAAGAAAACATTCCAGCCAAGTCCAGATCAAGACCATAAGTCTGATATTAGCCCATAGGTCTGATACCAATCTATAAAGTCCTCTTCAGACTCACAAAACACATGCAATGACGCTGCATGCAGGAAGATCAAAGATCAGTGTGTTGGAAGTCTTCTGGATCCAGTGGTGATGTAAGCATCTCAGCACTGGCAGGGGACTCTACTTGGCTTCTTCATAGGACTATTTGGCTTCTCCAGTTCCCAGGGTGTAGTGCCATGTGTCTTGTCAGCAGAGCATCTCTCAGGGAGGGAATAGAGAGAGAGTGTGCGTCTTCCACCTCCAAGGGGGAAATACAGGGTTTCCCCAAATCCTCAGGAGAAGGCCATGCTCACACAGAGGTCTCATTGGCTATGACCCAATTGGCAGACTAGACTCCACCCCTTCACTCTTAATCCTCAAATTGACAAATGATTATATATCTACCACACCCAAATAACTAATTTATTTTACAAGGATCAGTACAAAGCTGATTATTATGAGGCACATTCAAAGATGTCCCAAATGTCCAACTTTTCCAAACTGCTGTTCCCTCCATAGTCTTTAACATTGACATTTCCTCCCTCTTCAGTATTCTGCCTCCCATCTTTGGGCGACCATAATTTGCTACAACATCTGTCACATAGAACTCAAGAAATATTCCATGAAATGGCTCACATGGTTGTAGAGCAGTGGCTCTCAACCTTCCTTATGCCCCGACCCTTTAATTCAGTTCCTCATGTTGTGATGACCTTCCAACCATAAAATTATTTCCATTGCTACTTCATAACTGTAATTTTGCTACTGTTATGAATTGGGTGACCCCTGTGAAAGGGTCGTTCGACCCCCAAAGGGGTCATGACCCACAGGTTGAGAACCACTGTTGTAGAGGCTGTCAAGTCCCAAATCAATGGGTCAGGCATCTGGCTGGAGGCTTTTCCCAACTTGTGGTTGCTAAGGCTGATGAACCCAAATCAGCAGGTCAAACTCTTAAGGCTGTAGAAATTGGTATACCTTAGAATTGGCAGGTCAGATGACAGACTTCTGGCTCACAAAGCTATGGAAACTGACAAATAAAATCAAATTATAGCATGGTGCCTCAAAGGGCTGTGGAAGTCAGACATCAGGCCACTGACTCAAGTGTCAAGAAACAGATGTTAGATGATTATAAGCTGACATAGAATCTTGCATGAAAGAATTTTGCCAGAGCATTTATATATGTGTGCATGTGTGTATTAAATGCAGTCCACATTTTCAAGGAATATTATCTTATTTGAACAAAGGGGTGAAATGCAAAGATAGTGACTTAACTCACACACTCTAGTAAGGTAGCAACTCAGGATACAGCCTATTCTAATCCTATCTCATTAGAATAGTGAACAATTCACTCCCATAGGTATTTTCTTTTTAGGTGCTGGGTGCTGTTGAGTTACAACTCATATGGACCCAATATAAAACAGAATGAAACAACACACAGTCTTGAGTCATCATCTGGATGCTTCTTATAGGATCTCACTGTTGCAGCCACTGTATCACTCTATCTTGTCCATAGACTTCCTCTTTTTCGCTGCCTGTCTACCTTCCCAAGGATGATATTCTTCTCCAGGGACTGGTCTTCCCTGATAACATATCCAAAGTACATGAGATGAATTCTCATCATTCTTGTCTCTAAGGAACATTTTTGTTTTAATTCTTCCAAGGCAGATTGTTCTTTGGACAGTCCATGATAATTTCAATATTCTTCACCAGCACTATAATTCAGATACAGTGATACCTCAGTTATTGAACTCAATTGGTTCCGAATTTGTTTTTGAACACTGAAAAGTTCGAGAACGGAACATGATTTTCATATAAAAAAAACAATGGAAAACCAAATCATTGGTTCTGAGGACCCAAATTTACACTTAAAAATATTTTTTCTAAGATTTTAAATCACCATGGAAGTTTTTCGCCTTCTCAAATATCACTATCTCAGATATACTATTGCCATTGAATTGTTTCTGAGTTATCCAAATTAAATTAACCATAACTTTTCAATCTCTTTGATGGTCTGGGTTCTTTGTTTCATGGTTAACAATTTCACACTTTTCAGTACATTAGCGACTTTAATCACATTTCCACACCCCTCCCCAAAGTTGATAATGTCAACTTAGCCATGTTTTATTCAGATGCCAAATCAGACAAACAACAAGCTGATTCAAATTTCATAATAATTTCTTTCTTAACTCCATCGTGGTTCTCGTAGTTTTCTTCTTACCTTTACTGCTCGTATCATTAACTTTCTTTGGAGCCATGATTATGATTTTTTTCCCCAAAGAATGCACAAAAAATGCAAAATGATGACTGTTTTAATGCACTAACGCAAGCACTATTCCTTGTCTCAAGGAGAGCAGGCAGTGCCTAGAATGAAGCATCACCCTTTGTGTTCCTGGCAAGATGAGATATGTGAGCCACTCTCGGCCCATACAGGTCTTCAAGTCTGATTTTTGGTACAACTATCTAGAAAAGTTATGAAAACTGAGCAGATTTTTTTTTAACTTTGATTTTCGAGTACTGGAAATTGTAAACATGGATGGAGCCGTTCAATAACAGAGGTATCACTTTACTTTGTAAACAGCCAAGCAATATAATTGGAGAAGTGTTATATCTATCTATGTAGCTAAACCAAAAAG
>NW_022111323.1:4653333-4663404 GCF_000313985.2 Echinops telfairi | reverse complement strand
GCCAATAAGAAAACTGGAACAAGCTTAAGGGTCCTATTGCAGAGCGTACATATTACCAATAATATTATGCATAGACTATTATAATAAGAAAGCACAAAAGCGTAATGTCACTATTAGGCATATACCTCAAAGAAATAAGAGACACAACACAGGTGGATGTTCATGCTCTCATGTTCATAGCAGCACAGTTCACCGTATCAAGAAACTGGAAGAAGTCCAAATGCCCAACAGTGGAAGAATGGATAAAGAAACTATGATATATACACACAATGGATACTATGCGTACCTAAAAAATAGATAACTGGGACGTGTTGAAAATAAGTCGCTTATGCACATTAAAAAACTCTATTGAAAGAGTAAAACTAACGCCCTCCCAGGGGGATGAATAATGGAAAAGTAGGTGAGGGGCAACATAAGACGATGTAAAATATGGAAAAATTAATCTATACCTTATCAATGGTTCATGAGAAAGGGTGGGCAGAAGAAGAAATGGGGAGCTGATATCAGGGACTCAAATGGGAAGAGAATGCTTTGAAAATGATGATAGTGGCATATGTACAAATGTACTTGACACACTGGATGAATGTATGGATTGTGATAAGAGATGTAAGAGTCCCCAATAAAAGTATTTTAAAATAAATAAATAAATCTGTCTTGGAAGAATAGAAAAGAAAGAATAAAATGAGAGTCTACTGATTAGGAAAAAAATATTTACCAATGACACATCAGACAAGGGTCTAATTACCAAAATATACAGAACTCTACAACAGTTCAATAAGCAAATAACAAGTAATCAAATTAAAAAGTGGCCAAAAGTCATGAACAGACAGTTCACCAAAAATGAAATACAAATGACTAACAAACGCATGAAAAAACGTTCATGCCATCCAGAAGAAGCAAATTAAAATTACAATAAGATACTTACACCCACAATTCTAGCCCAATTAAAAAAAACCAGAAAACAACAAATTCTGGAGAGGTTGTTGAGAGAAAGAAACTCGTATATACTGCTGGTGGACTTGTAAATACATCCAACTACTATTGAAAACTATGTGGCGATACTTAAAGCAACTGGGAATTTAAATCCCATATGTTCCAGCAATATCACTATTTATTAGACATATACCCCAAAGAAATAAGAGACACAACATGGGTGGATGTTCATGCTCCCATGTTTATAGCAACGCAGTTCACAATAGCAAGAAACTGGAAGAAGTCCAAATGCCCAACAGTGGAAGAATGGATAAAGAAACTATGATATATACACACAATGGATACTATGTGTACCTAAAAAACAGTGATGAAAGCATGAAACACCACATGACATGGAAGGACTTGGAAACCAGTATGGTGAGTGAATTAAGAATATCACAAAAGGACAAGTATTGTATAAGCCCACTACTATAAGAAGAAACACCAATTGAACAAATCTTAGGAACCAATTCCTCAACGAAGTTTAGAAAGCTACCTACTGGCTTTTTTTTTTTTTTTTGCGCATTTTTTGCGCATTTCACAAGAGCTAGCTTGAAGTAGGAAACCTCAGATTTCCTGGGGACACTCTTTCAAGAGGGGGGAAATGGGAGATGACCATCCACTTGAGGCTATACAGCATCAAGACAACAACCCATAGACTGCAGTTCGCAGTGAGACTATATTCATATCAACAGTACTTTCAATTCTATGCCATTGGATAAATTATTGATGTTATCAATGCATTTGCCTTATACCACAGGGAAATGATTGGCAATGTTTTCCATTTTTTGTTTTGATTTTTAAAATTTTTGTTTGTTTTGTTGTTGTTATTTGGGTTTTTTTCCGACATAAAATGATAATATGACCGCTAAAGTAAACCAGAGTTGTTCATATCCTGTGGACATGCAAATTAATTTTGGGTTCTCGCTTAATTCTAGCCCCAAGACAAGAACAGATAGTTCTTATAACATGGCCTTGCTTTATGCTTTTTTTCATGAAGAGATCATTGTAGATAAGGGTACTACAGCAAAGTGTGGTGAAGAAAGCAGATGGTGTCCAGCTATCAATTGGAATAGTGTCTGGGGTTTTAAAGACTTGTATTCAAACAAGCAGCCATTTAAGTGAGGTGTCAACTAAGTCCACGTGGAAGAAGAACAGCAGCCTGTGTGATCCAAAGATGATGATAACAAAATGCACATATGATGAAGGGAAAAGTATCATAGATTAAATTGTGAATACCCAATTTGTAGAAGGATATGGAGGACAGGGAGTCCAAAATTCATCTGCAGAGTATCTAATCAGATCAAGCCTCTGGCAGATCACCTCTGGCCACAGTTGAGGGACTCAAACAGCTTTACTATCAGAGAATATTTCAAACTTGTTTATGGTGGATGGAATTATGATGCCTGGTCAGATGATCTCTCTCTTGACCCAACTTGAATTTGTTCTTGGTTTAAATAGTTGTTGATTGTGCCACAACAGAAATTTTCTCTTTGGCTTTTTAAAATATTGCTGGTGGACTTTTCTTTCTTACTCTTAATTTTAATCTTAAGATTATTATTTCTTTCTTTTGCTTTTGCTTTCGTTTTTTGTTTCTGATAGTTTTCCAAGTTTATGAAGTACAGAAGTAGTGGATGCACAGAGATAATAACTGATGCAATAGTTTATTGGGGGTGGAGGTGGGAAGAGTGAGGTGAAATGGGGAGCAAATAATGAATGAGGGAGGGGAGAGAATGCACTAGAACTCATTGTGGTGATGTATATATAACTTGTTAAAAGCGACTTAACTATGGAAGTGTATGATATGTGAATTTATATCAATAAAACTATTTTTTTAAAAGAGAGCTTCACAGAGAGGTGAGGTCCAGAGGCCTAGCTTCTTCTAGAAGATGTGGTTGGGGGGATGGTGGGGAGGAGAGATAGAAGAAATGTAGACATGTAGATGGCTGGCCTACAGTACCTTGTATGTGTGTGTGATCAAGGACTTAAGTTGGAGTGGAGCAGGGGGTGGGAGAGTGTGTTCTTTACATTGTTGAGGGTTTAGCGCTTTCTCTTCATTGGCGCTTTATGTTGGCATTCAACACTACCACCCCCATCTCCACCCAGTGTTCACCAAATAGCCATGCTTATCACCCCATTCAGGTTTAAGTGTGAAGGAGGAGCAGGCCACCTATCTGTTGAATTCTTGGGTAGATTGATGGACCACCTGCCTGGTCAGCTATGTGAAACCATGCCTAGCTCACAGCAAACTTTACCTGGCCGTTGAGTGTATTTTTATAGATGGCCAGCATATTGGACTCACTGTTACAGGGGTGAGTATGCTTGCCAACTTGTTCATGCCCAACTGTCTGAGAAAGTGTTCCACTGTCCCAACTTCCTGGATTTCCCTGACCTCGAGCATTTGAAAGAAGTGACAATACTGGTCGGTGGATTTGAACCTCTCAGATTCTTGAATCAAAACAGCAACTTCTGTGTGGCAGTATGGGTATTATAAAAGCTTACATCCTGAGCTGGGCATTAAGAGACAGAGTTCCTCCATGGAAAGATGGCAACAAACACAATGGTTTTTGTTCTTAAGGAAATGAAGAAAGGTGTAGCCTTACATGTGCCCACCTCCATATTCCAAGAGCTCTCTGCCAACTCAGCCAAGAAATTACCTTCTAAATAGTTCGGTAGCAGCTTGTACTGAGAGCCCTATTTCTGTTTCTCATCGGGGTTCTGAAAGAACTGACCCTAAGCATTGTTACCAGAGACAATAAACACAGTCAGGTCTAGGGCAGGTCAGGTTCCTCAGTCCCTACACCTTGACAGGATGCACATCATATCATAAAAAATCAGCTCCTCCACAGATAAACAACATGGCTGTATAGTCAAAGACACTCATCCCTATTTCAAGAAAATCTTTTGAAGTTCCCAAAAATATTATAACAGCCTAAATTCAAGAACCCCCTTTGAGAAAAGCAAATAATTACCAATGGTGCCACAGGGAGAAACTGACAAAACGAACTTTGGAGAAAAGAAAAAAATCGTGGATTCTTCCACCCTGGCAGGATGCCACTGAGGTACCAGCAGCATTGGACCATAGTGATAAGCCCATAGTACCCTCATCTTCCCCCACTGCTGATCAACTTGGCCTTCCCAGTATAACTTGGGAGAAGCTGAGTGACAATTTGGCCAGGAAGATACACAGGCCTCTGAACCTGGAACTGGGAAGGTCCCAACCCACTCATTGCACACCATCCAGACTAGGAAGATTTGTGTCTGGTGAACTGGCTGTAGCTCTTGGGGTTTGTATTGTGACAGACTTTTCCAAGAGCATTGGGAGGACTGACCGACTCCAAGTGGGTGCAGAATCAAGAGGCACATGCTGGGGAAGATGTTCGCTTAGTAGTGAGTGAACCTTTGTCCTTGGGCCCAGGACTCAAAGTGCTAACACTTGCCTACCCACAAATCCATGCCCAAATTGTGATTGGGCCCAGTACAGACATAGAGGCCCCACAAGATACATATTTGGTGAATGCTATTCTAATGAGTTGCTTTCCTCCTTCAACACACTGGTTTGATCATTCATTTCCAGGTAATCCCTGGTGTCTTGAGAATTAGCCACAAAACCAGAACTTTGCTACTGCAGCCTTTGCTGAGTAGGCAGCCATTCAAGACACCATGAGGGAAGTTTGGGAGTAAAACGTTGTTTTCATTTCCCTTGAAAAGGGTTTATGAGGGGTAACCTCTGTCAGGGAGCAGACAGTTTCAGTCTCAGAAACTCGCAAGGGCCATTATACCCTGTCCTATAGGGTTGCTATGAATCAGCAGTGAATTTTGTTTTTTAAGTTTGTCCCATAGAAGAGAAATCCACATTCTCCTTATCTACCCCATGCCTCCTTTTCCTGGCTAGGGAGCCTGCTTAAGCCCAGTGACCAATCAGATTTAAGGTGTGCAGAGAATTTTATACACTTCCAAGATCTATATGCTGGGAGCTCCTCTGCCTGCCCCCCCCACCAAACACATTACTGAGTCCCTCTCTGCATCAGTTTTGGGCTTCTGGGGTGCTTTTAGATTTTTTGAAATGGATGTTTATTCCTATAGCCAATCTGAAAGGGGGAAGAGAAAAGAGATGGGTTGATAAGGATTTTGTGGTTGGAAATGACTGGACTCCCCGCTGTGTTCCACAGTACCATGTTCTCTCCTCCATCAACACCCCTCCTCCTTCAAAGATGGGCAGGAAGAGGAAGGCCGATGAGAAACTATGCTGGCTCCTAAGTGTTCAGAGATATCCCATAAGCACAGCAACCATATTTGCCAAACTGACCAGCAAGCAGGCTTAGCATGAGGGCCAAATATATGAGGCAAAGCCTACCCTAGGTGATTACTGAGTTATCTGTGGTGTCCATCAGTGAGAAATATTCCCATAGTGCAGGCTCTAGTCCAGTGGTTCTCAACCCCAGTTTCACATTTTAAGTCACCTGGAGAAATTATAAAATTTTTGATGCTTGCGCAGAGAGTCTTTCGAACTGGTCTAGGAGACTAGAACCCAAACATTAGCATGGTTCAAAATTTCTCTTCAGGTATTTCTAATAGACATGCAGGGCTGAAAATTTCAAACTCGGCATAATTGCCATTTTAAGCCAAATAAATATTAGACATATGAAGTTTCCTTGTTCATTGTAGTGTGTTTATCTAACCATGGTCTGTCTCTATTCATTAGATTTCAGTAACATCTCCATCCCTTACCTATATGTGACAATCGAAAATGTCTCCCAACATTACCAAATACCTCTTGGAGAAGATAAAATCACACCACTGAAAATCAATGCTTCAGTGGCAGCATCTCCTTGAGCTGGGAGACAATCTTAGAAAGGGTTTTGACCCCTCCAGAGCAGCTCAAGAGTCCTACTTTCCTCTTCTGAGGAAGTTTGTAAACAAGCAGACATCAAGCCACTCTGTCTTCCAGGCCTGGCTCTGTTCTGTGAAGAACGAAAACAGACAAGGGATCTGATCTCATCCTCCTTCATTGGGAACTTCTTTTCTGACAAGAGATACAGAACTGAGGGAAAACATGATCAGAAACTTTTTGAGAATCCAGGGACCCTGGGCCTGCCTCAGACTTAGTCTGTGACCTTGTACTTATAGAACTTATACATTTAACACACAATTTGCCAAATGTTTCTCAACCACTTGGCAATGGCAAGCTATTGTGCTGAGTGTTGAAGGTACAGTAATGAACCAGAGAGATGTTGACCTTACCCTTGTAGGGCACATATGAAAAACCAGAACAAAACTCAGTGCCATCAAGTCAATTCTGACTCATAGTGACTTTATAGGGCAGGGTATAATTGAGTGTTTCCAAGACTGTAACTCTTTACAGGAGTAGTAAGCCTCATTTTGCTCATAGTCTAAGTTTGTTTGTTTGTTTGTTTGTTTGTTTGTTTTTCCTATAAAGGTCCAGATAAGAGTTATTTGGGGCTTGGAGGGCCATACCGTCTCTGTCACAACTACTCAACTCTGCCATTGTAGCATGAAAGCAGCGATGGAATAGATGTAAATAATAGGTGTGGTTGTGTTTCTATGCAGCTTTATTTACAAAAATAGGTGGTGGGCTAGATTTGGCAGTAGGTGTTAGTTTCCTATCACCTGGACAAGTGAAATAAGCAAAAAAGCATTCAAGTATTTACAATTCATGGAATCATACTATTATGATAGTGTATCTATAAGCCAGAAGAAGAGATTGGTGGTAGATGATCAGAGTTCTAGCTCAACTATTGGGGAAAGATAATGTGGGAAAGGTTCCAGGGAGAAGTGGCACCTACACTGAGTCCAAAAAGACAAATACAGAGGTATGACAAACTCAGACTCAAAGGCTGCAGAAGACTCAGCTAGGGGAAAAGTGAAGAGGCAAATGTTCTGAGCAGAAGAAATTGCCTGGGCAAAACCCAGGAGCGGAAGATGACATATTCAGTATGTCAGAAAAGACAAAATGCAAAAGAGGGGGAAAGCAAGCTAATATCTCACAAGGTCTTAAATTTAGCAGGGCAGCAATATGGTGTTATTTGCCTTTTGAATCAATACTCTGATTACCTGAGGTTAATGGGCTAACATAGAGGAAACAAGAAGAGGGGAGGCAACCATAAACAACAGATGATACAACATAGACCAGTGTGCTGGCTGTGGAGCTGAAGAGAATTGAGTATATTCGGACTGTGTTGGAGGTCTTGATGGTTGATTGGATGTGATAGGGTGGGAGGAGAAAGAGGTGTCAGCAATAACTTCAGAATTCTGATGGGTTTATGCTTATGCCATTTTTCAAAAGAAGGGAACACAAGGAGGTCAGGTGGCAACTGATCAGTGTCATTAGGACATGTTGAGATTGTGATGGTAGTGATAACCAGGGGCAATTAGAAATATTGTCCCTAAATCTATGTTCTGAAATGAGGTCTCTTAGGAAGAGAAAACTTATGATGAGAGGAAAAGAGAGAAGAAAAGAGTTTCTTGATTAGAGCCCTGATGACTCTCAACAAGAAAGTGACTATGAATCAGAGAGGCAAAGAGATAATAAGCATATAATTTAAGTCCCTTCCTTTCCCTGGTTCTGCTATGTTCCAACATAGAGCACTTAGAGGGGTCAGCTTCAGGATCTCCAAGACCATCTGATGGAGCACAATCCTAGTGTCATAAAACAAGAATGCAGCAAAGGCTTCTAGGAGCATAGAAAGTCTTCCAATGCTTCAGGACTCAGAATAGGTATTTCAGTTGTTAAGAATAAAGAGGATCTCCATAGGGTAGGAGGTGGGAAGGGGTAGAAGTGGGAGGAATGGGCCAGGGCAGGGTGGGTTGACCAATCGATAGCAAAGGAACTGGGTGAAGCAAAACACAGAGTCAGGAAGATTGAAGGAGAGTTTTGGAAACAATGAGCAGTCAGTCTGTCCCATCCAGAGCCTAAAATGAAGAGGGGAGGTCTGTGAAAGTAGGATAATAATGTATAAGTTTAAAATGACAGTGAATATGAAATGATGCGTTGGAATCATGTGTCAACTACATAGCTGCTTAGCTTTGGACAATTTTCATTTTAGCAGCAGCACCAACACCTGCCCTTTCTTCTGAAAAGGGACTGGAAAAGGAGGCTTTTTAGGATATGGAACCCCAGGCTGTATTTCTAGAAATGTCCCATAGGTGGAAAATGCCAGGAATTCCCAGGCACACATCAGAATTGTCCAAGGAGTCACTCACAGGGACATTGCCACTTGACCACTTCTGCCCTTTCTTGTCTTCTGTATCAGCTAGGCTTCCTGGCTAAGAGAAAGACTCCAAAAGAAAAAAGACTCTGAGTCAGGGTGAGGGCAAGCTGGTAGAGGTCCAAAAATGTTCATTGTTTTCTTTCTTTTCATTAATAGTTTTATTGGCATACAATTCACATATCATACTATTAAAGAGTTCGATTAAATTAAAAGAGTTGTACAATCATCACCGCAATCAATTTTAGAACATTTTCTTCTTTCTTGTATTCATTATTATTAGTTCCCCATTTCCCCCTAACCTCCCCTATCATGCCCCTAAGAAGTCATTAATGTTGTTACTGTCTCCATAGATTTACCTATCCTGGATTTAATATACAAAAAAAAACCCACAGCAAAACAATAATAAAGTAAAACTGGGAAAAACCTACATAGAAAAGAAAGAAGAAAACACTAAAATCTAGAACAACTGTAAAATGGGTCCATTTTTATGTGAATGAGGGTTTTTGGAACAGAGATTGAAAACCCATTTGTATATAATTGAACATCCCCTCACAGAAAGGTCACAAGGAAAGGACAATCCAGCCAGGATGTAGTATGTCACTGATGAAACACACAACATTCCTCTAGTTCTTTAATGCTCCCCCCCACCCACTATCAGGACCCCAGTTCTACCTTACAAATCTGACTGAACCAGAGCATGTACATTAGTGCAGATAAGAGTTCTCGACACATGGAATCCAGGACAGATGACCCCTCATGGAACAATAATGGGAGTAGAGATATCTTGAGGGTAGGGGGAAGGTGGGGGGAGAACGTGGAGAAAGGGAAACTTATCACAATGATCTATATACAACCACCTCCACCCCAGGGGGACGAACAACAGAAACGTGGATGAAGGGAGACAGTGAACGTGTAAGATGTGAAAATAATAATAATTTATAAGAAGGTGGGAGGGTCTGAGTCGGGGAGGGAGGGATAAAATAGGAGCTGACACCAAGGGCTCAAGTAGAAAAAAACAGTTTTGAAAACAATGACGGCAGCATATGTACAAAAATGCTTGATACAATTGATGTATGGATTGTTATAAGAACTCTAAGAACCCCCAATAAAATGGTTTATTAAAAACTAAAAAAATAAAATGGGTCAAAAGGAGATCAAATTATAAGGAGTTAAATTTTACCCTAATTACATCTGCAATGATACATTTTCCAAAGCACTCTGCATCATAGCAAGGCTATTCACATCCTGGGTCTGTCAGAGGGAATTCACTGGAGGCTTGATCCATGTGTATTTCCTCTTCACTTCTTTTTTCAAAAAAACTGAAACAACTTTAAAATGGGTGAAAAGGGAGATCAAATGAAAACAACGATGTTTGCCATAATCAACTTTACAATACTCTTTGTCTGATAGCACAGCTATGCACATCCTTGGATTATGTTCAGAGGGAATATACCATAGGCTTAGCCCATGTATTGACCCTGCAAATGAATTTTGGTCTAGGTGGTCACAGTTTATGATACCATTCTCTCCTTCGGATTTGGGTTTTATTATTTACATTCCTTAGGTCACACATGTGGAATTAGTTGAAACCTCACTTATGTTGCTGCTTGTTTGAAGACAAATCTTTAATACCCCAGCTGCTAGTATTTCTGATCACCAGGACCCATCTGGTTTTTCACCACACTTTGCTATAAAACCCATATCTTTTTTAAAAAATCCTTTTATTAGGGGCTCATACAACTCCTATCACAATCCATACACACATCAATTGTGTAAAGTGCATTTGTACATTCACTACACTCATCATTCTCAAAACATTTTCTCTCCACTTAAGCCCCGGGCATTAGGTCGTCATTTTCACCTCCCT
>NW_022111323.1:4643492-4644977 GCF_000313985.2 Echinops telfairi | reverse complement strand
CTATTATTAGCAACTAATGACTTCGTGAACCACTGTGTAACTGCTTGTGACATTTCAGTAGGCTACAGCCCCTCAAAAAGGAGTGCTGGTATGTTTTATAACTATTTTACAAACAAGTAAAGTCCCATGGAAATTCAAACAGTAATTAGTATTGTTATAGTAATTATCATTGTTCTCCTTCTGGGAGGTCTTATGGTATAAAAGTTAAGACTATGGGTCTATGAGCCTAAGTTTGTGAGTTTATGTTCAAATATTGGTTCTGATGTTTCCCAATTGTATGATATTGGACAAGTTACTTAACTTCTTTGCTTCAGTTTTCCTGCCCATCCATTGGAAATAGTAATAATGATAGTAGTAGTACAGTTGATCCTTGAATGATATGGGTTTGAAACGAATGGGCCGCCTTATACGTGGGCTTCCCCCCTCTCCCTATTGCTATTGTAGTGAGCTCAAATGTTGCAAGTATCTTTTTGAAACATGAATCTTCATCTCCAGGTTTCTCGGCCTTAGGAGTGGAAAGCTCAGGGAAAATTCTAGTGAGTGAGTGCATATGTGTAGTCACAAATGTTCCTGTAACAATAGGTTGCCTTTGTTATAGGATCTCGCATCAAGTAAGCTTTCAAGATGCATCTATTTTCTTCCTCTCTTGAGTGACCTTAGAGCCCAATACTGGCAGGGTTAGTTACTCTGGTATACAAATAGGTATTCAATGTTTGCAAAATGGCAAGATTGAGAAAGTGTATTTTTCCTGGGAATGTATACTGTATCCTGTGTGAGCAATATATAAATGTGTGTGCTTTTGGTATGGAGTGCGTGTTTGTGTATGCATAGCATGTGCTAAGTGTGTGAGCAAGAGTATGTATGATATGAACCTATAAAGATTTACATGGAAGTGGGTACAAGGCAGGAGAGCACAGTAGTTTAGAATTCAGGGTACAAGCTCTGAGAATATTTTAACCTGAGTTTGAATTCCAGCTCTTCAATTTCTCACAGTGTTAATTTAGTCCCTAAATTTATCTAAGTCTGAGATTCTTCACATATAAAAGGTAGCAAGGACACAAATGCCAAACTCACAGGGATGCTTATGATTATTAAGCAGGCTATTATTTTTATTATTAGGTGCTATCAAATCTGTTCCTCCTCATAGTGACCCTATGTACAGCAGAAGGAAACACTGCCCATACCTGTACCATCCTAACAATTGCTTCTATGCTTGAATTCATTGTTGCAGCCACTGTATCAACCCATCTTTTAAAGATCTTCCTCATTTTCGCAGCCTTTCTATTCTGCCAAGCTTAATGTTCTTTTACAGAAACTGGTCTCTCCTAATAACATGTCCAAAGTCTCGCTATCTTACCTTCTAAGGACATTCTGGCTGTTCTTCTTGCAAGACAGATTGTTCTTTTGGCAGTCAATAATACTTTCTATATTTTTCACCAGCACCATAATTCAAATACAGTGAACCCTCGTTTATCGCGGTTAATC
>NW_022111323.1:4610808-4642698 GCF_000313985.2 Echinops telfairi | reverse complement strand
TGAAGATATCACGACTTGGGGCAGGCACACCATAACCCTCAAACGAACGTTCTTGCTCTTTAACAATGTAAACGTTTTGCCCAATAGATTTGCCAAATGCAATGCATCCTCTGATTTCTTTCTTTTCTTTCAACCCAATGGCCTTATGTTATTTGTTAAACTCTAGAAGCGAATGTTTTGAGAATGATGATGGCAACATACGTACAAATGTGCTTGACATACAATGGATATATGTATGGATTGGGATAAGAGCTGTATGAGCCCCCAATAAAATGATTTTTAAAAACCAGAATGAGAAATTAAAAACAAACAAACAAGGAATAAACCAGGTATTTGCCAATACAAATTCAATTGATCAGGTGGTAAAGTCTTCAACTCAGCATGACAGACTGTTAGTGAGCCTGGGTAAACACAGCCATGCAGGTATCACTCATGGGGCTCCTTACAGACCCAGGTTGGTTTTCTTGTCTTCTCTTGAAATTGTACCTGATCTTATTACCAGTTATCAATCAAATCCATTGGGAAATGGGCCGATTCTGCTTTTGTTTCCTTGCCAGGAATCTCTTGATCCTAACAGTCTTAGAAGATGACATTTTGAAGATGGAAAACCACCACACTCAGCATGGTGGGAAAAACGGAGAGCTGATTTCTTCACTGCTGCTTCCATGAGTATTGATTGTGGGTGCAAACAGATTAAATCCTTGACAATGTCCATCTTTTCTCCGTTTATCATGATGTTACTTATTAGTCCAGGTAGGAAGATTTTTATGTTCTTACAATTGATTTATATTCTACGTTGAATGGTGCAAACATTGATATTCTTCATTATGTGATTCAAGTCCTCTTCACCTTCAGCAAGCAGAGCTGTATCATCTGCATACTGAAATTTGTTGATATTTCCTTTAATACTGATACCAAATTTTTTTTATATAGTCCAGTTTTCAGGTTATTTACTTAGCATAAAGATTAAGTACGGTGAGAGAATATAAACCTGACACAAACTTTTTCTGATTTTAAACCATGTATTATTCCTTTGTTCTGTTCAAATGATTGTCTCTTGGTCTGTGTACAAGTTCTGCGTGAGCACAATAAATATGATAATGTAGTAAAATTTCTAGCATGTGGATGAGAACATGGAAAGTATACAATACATGAAAGTTTTTGACAAGTTTGATCATAACCAGGATGTGGAGAATTTGACTGTCAGGGAAATCTGTGCTTGGTGTGTGGGGAATGTGAGAGTATACATGTGCATGCCAATGTGCAGTGGGATGTGTAAAAGAAAACTTGATGAGAAAGACTAGAGATTTGGGGCAGACTCTGAATATCTCTACTTGGATGGGAAGCCCCAAAACAGTAAGGTTCAAGATTTACATGCATGCACAGAGTGGACTGAGAGAAGCCCAGACTTTGGAAGAATGATCTGGTTACTTAATGAGCTTGTTCCCCATTTCAGCAACTGTGTATTAATGGGATGACTGTGGGCAAAGGAAAATTTAGCTGGAGATTCAGGAAACAGCCCCATACAGGACAGCTTAAGAAAAAAGTTTCTCCCAGGACCCCCTCCTTTTTTTTTTTTTTGCTGTCACTAAAGGCATCTCAAATTCTTTTATGCTCAAGAAAGAGAAGAAGGGTGCTATGGAGGTAGGGAAGACAGAAGGGGCTGGGGAGCTGAGGGAAGACTGGAGAAGAGACTTGGAAAGGTGGAATGTTTACATGGTTTGTTAAGCTGGGTTGACTAGAGAAATAAATCCTGTGAGACTCATAGATGTATAAGAAAGAGTTTTATATCAAGAAGTAATTATATATCAAGAAACTATCCCAACCCAGTCCAACTCAAGTCCATAAGTCTGATACTAGTCCATAAGTCCCTCTTCAGACTCACACAGCTACATGCAATCAATGATAGAGACTGCAGGAAGATCACAGTCTGGTGAGTAGAGAATCGGTGGATCCAAGGTCGGTGGAAATATGGAAGGGCTCTGGCAACTCTCAGGGTATCCAGCAAGCAGAAATGGAAAGGCAAAAAGAGAGAGAGGTCCACAGGACCCTCCTTATGAGAAGGCCATTCCCACAAAGAAGCACCATCAGGCTGTCACCTGATTGCAAGGTTGGATATCACCTTTACACTTTTATACATCTTCAAGTTGACATAAAATTATCTATCACACATGGGATCCTAGGATAAAAGGCTGAAAAAGAAAGGTTGTCTGAGGTGGAGGAAAATAAGAACAGGGGATGTGGAATAAAAATAAAATGAGAGGAAAGCAGTAGCACTGAAAAAGTCATTTTCTTCATTTCCCAGGGTCATGTGGAATCAGGAATTGCATCTTTTTGGTGAATCCTGGGGACACTTTTAGGGATGTTCACTGCTCTAATTATTGAACTTATGGCCAGGAATAAGGACGGTAACCAAGAGTTTAAGACGATTCAGGGACAGCTGGGTATAATACTGTAACCATGGACTCAGTCTAGGAGCATGTCTACAGCTACCTGGGTCACCTTCATAGCCTTTTCATTATACTGACATGTGCTCTCCTATGACTTCAGTCTTTTTGGCCAGAGTACCAGGTAGGCTACACATGGACCATAGTCACTTTTGAGGCTCAGTTGAGGTTTATCTATCATCTAAACTATGAGTCAATGGCCAGTTGCCCTTACCACTGATACTGTAGACCTCAAGTCCTCTACTCTTCTCTTCCAGTTCTAGACTAGATGTACATCCCTGGGCAGGGTGCCTTTTATATCTACAATTGAGGTGGACATCTGAGGAATTCCATATTCCTGTACCCTCGGTGTCTGTCTTCATATTATTTATGTTCTCCCTGAGGACCTATCAATAGTTTGTGGGTTTTTGAGGGCAAAGACCACAACAATACATTTCATTAATGATAAAAATGATGATGATGATGATTTAATATTACTTCCAATAAGGATGTCGTAGCATCAGTCATGATAATAGGTAAACTAATAATAATAGCATTTATGGTGACCGTGGTGATGAAGATAATAGTAAGGATGATAACAGAGGTGCTAGGGATGATAGAGATGATAATGGTAATGATATATGCAGTTATGGTAATGGTAACAGAAATAGTGGTGATGACAGTGGATGTGATGATTATGTTAGAGGTAGAAATGGTGGTGAGGAAGAGAATGAAGGTGATGAGAATTGAGGTGGTAATAGTAGTGATAGCGATGGAAGTGGAGATAGTAATGAAGAAGTAGTGATGATGCTAATGAAGGTATTGATAAAGATAGATGCTGTACTTGTGATATTAGATTGTAGTTAATGCTAAAGATGATAGTGGTGTTGGTGATGAGAGTAACATGGAGGCAGTGATGGAGATAGTGCCAATGGAGGCAGTAGTGAGGATGATTATGTTGATGGCTTGGTAGCAACAAGAATGGAAAAGTTGATGGAAGTAATAGTGGCAATGGTAATGAAGACTGGAACAATGAAACATGGTAATGACAATTATGATAGCTAATAGTCTAATAGACCTATTCTCTATTTCTGTTATCTTCTATAGCACTCCTGATTCTTCTTCCAATGACCACTATATCTGTTTTACTTTACTTTCCAACCTTCACTATTTATTGAGAAATTATAAAATTGGATCAACCAATAAAGACACTGTAGAGTCCCAAACCTTAGGTTTCCCAAAGAGTAGTTGGGTCTCTGGAATCATTTGTTGTTGGCAAAGTTATAATTCAGCTAGTGATCCCCCTCCTTCTTCCATTTTCACTAAGGTTCAAACAGAAAAGAATTGACATCAGAGGCCAATATTGGGTTAAAGCTCTCTGATAATGCTATAAAGTCACCTGAGAAATATTATGAGGCTTCCTATTTTTGAGATAGCTCAAAGCATGAGAGAGAATCCCATTTGTTTGTTTGAATCAGATCTAAGGACAGGAGGATGGACAAAATGATCTCTGTAGATCTGGATAGATTTTAGAGATTGATTCTTTGTCTTACTAGGCAGAGAAAGGAAATGGATTTGTCTACTGTAATCTGAGGTTCTATTTATGAAGCTAATGACAAGTTGATGAAAAGAAGAAGGCAGAGAAGGGACGATGCAATGCAATCTGGTTATTTGGAGAAATTTTGGAGCTCTAATTTAGATTCTTTGTGATTCTTAGTAAGAGGTAACCCAGGCTGTGGGCCTCTGTGGTGCTACCTCTAGTCCTGCACTTGCCAAGAGGCAGCCCTTTGATGATAATCCTCCCATCCTTCAGTCAGCCTGTCTTATGAAGGATGGTGAGAGGAAGATGAAAGAGGGAGTACACCCTGCTCACAACTCTCAGGAGGAATCTGTATTCTCTCAAAAACGTTGGAGCTTTAATTCCTCTTTTTTCTCTCTGTTTCTTGATTTCTAAAGTCTATGAAACTGAAGCCCCATCTGGGACAAGTTTTTTTTGTAATAATTGGATGGGTACCAAGGTATATAATCACATTCTAAATAAATGAGTCAGAATCAAAGACAAGTCTTAACTCCATTATTTAATAATTGTATTGATTTAGGCCAAATGATGCTATTCTCTGAGCCTCAGTTTTCTCCTCTGTAAAAGGGGGAGCTATATCACAGAGTTTTATAAGAATTAGATAATACATATAAGGTATCTAACATACACTATGGATTAGGTGTCAGGCTACTGACTACCTCCCACTCTATGGGAAAAAAGATGAAGTCATTTGCTCCTGTAAAGATTTACAATCTCAGAAACCCTAAGTAGGATCACTATGAATTAGAATTGACTTGATGGCAGTGAATAATATATTATCCAGTACCTAGTAGATGTTCAAGTAGGTGTCTCATGCCTGTTACTTGTCACGAGCTGGCCCTGTAGTCATACAAATGCTCAGAATACATTTATTTGTCCTTTGTTTCTTGTCTCCTTCCCATCCCTGCCCACCCTCCAAGCTTTTCACTCTTCTTTGAATGCTTGAGTTCAAATACTTCCCGTGCCAGCCTCCAGACCTGGCTCCTTCTATTTCTCAATCCTTGTCTCTTTAATTTTCCTAGGGTAAATCAAAAGAAGCCTGAAGATTTTGTTCTCATATCCTTCCTTTCCTCTCACTATCATTCTATCTTTTTTTTATCACAACACCTCCTCTTAACTCATGTCTTAGTTCAAGTTCCTACTGATATGCATTCTTGTGTACCCTCTTCATGCAGTCTGAACTCTGGATGTTTCCTTACCCCATGTCAGCTTGGACCTTGCCTGTCCTCTGCCCATAAAGTTTAGCGTAGTTAGCCACTTCTTGTGGGGTTTTCCACAGCAGATAGCTACTGCTTTTGGTTCATTGTCAAAAACCATATACCACTCACTCCTAGAGCTGAAATGTGGACCCCCTAGCATGTGTTTGATCAGCTGAGACCAAATCCACAGGCTTCTAGGAAATGGTGTTGAGTGTCCTCTGGTGCCAGGGTCCTAAGGAAGACCTGGTATGGCCCAGTAGACAAGACATAGGGAAGGAAGGAAGCAAGAACAAGTGTGTGTGTGTGTGTGTGTGTGTGTGGTGTGAGAGAGAGACAGAGAGAAAGAGAGTGTGTACGTGCACACACACATTTACATATGAGGGTGGTCATGGTACTGTGAGTCTTACTGTGTTAGAACCTACTGGGTGCCACAGGAGCATTTGCTAGGCTGTCAATGTACTATAGGAGTGCTTTGGACCTAGTCCCTGTGTCATGTGCCAGCAGGCTGGAGAAGTGCCATGCTTTGCTGGCGGTGCATATGTTATCTTTCATTGTATTAAGTATACGCTTGCATGCTATTGCTGTGATGTGTGCTAGTGTCAGTGGTCTTGGGTATGGTGTATTCTATGATGAGTATGCCATCTCATTAAGGTGGAGGGGCTGTCAGATGGGGACATGTCACTTTCTACTGCAAGTGTGTTGTGAGTTTGCTTGGAAACTTGACTACCACTGTGCTGGTGTAATATGACACATCCTGTGAGTTACTAAGTGATTGTGTCTGTTAGGAGGCCATGACCAGTGAGATTCAAGAACCTCAGGCCAAATTCCAAGTGCCTCTACCTAAGACTCAGAATCTCCAATTTCAAAAGAGTTGGGGCCAAATTCTTATATAAGTTGCCCTTGTTCCCACTTACTAACCCTGTTCCATAGATTGGCTCATCCTTCAGTTCTTGTAATTTAATCAAAACTATCAGGTTAATTTCTCTGAATACTCCACTTATACTGACTAGAGTAGGAGGAGATAGAGAAGCAGAGAAAAGAGGAGAGGGAGGAGGAGAAAAAGGGAGAAGGAAAGTAGGAGAATGACAAGAAGAAAGAGAGAAGGAGAAAGAAGAAGAAAAAGGGATAGGGAAGAAAAGTAATGACAAGAGTGAGGGAGAGTGATGCATGGAGTGCCAAGTAGTTGAATTTCTTGAGCCCTGCAACATCATTCTAGGCACTCGAGATGTATTAAATATAAGAGGGTCGGCATTTCCAAAACCCAATGCAAGGGCCCTTATGAAAGTCAGTCAGAGGGACTTGGTTTGTGGTTAGCAGCCCAGTATATAACCCACTGCACCACCAGGCCTCCTATAGAACATTATTTAGAATACTGTCTGGCACATAGTAAGTGTGGATTGTCAGTAGTAGTAGGACAGTAGTTGGGGGATAGAGATAGATTTTTTTGGATTTATATTGAACTTTCCCACTTCTGAGTGACTCTTTCTATATAGGTAGGCATGGTTCTCTCTCTGGATCTCCACCTTCCCCTGCATCTGGTCTGGAAACCCTTTCAGAGAATGATCACTGGCCACTGCCAAGATAGTGGTAAAAACAAGCAGTAAAAATATCTTGCCATCTGAATCTAAGCCAGAGTCTCTTGAATTCTTTTGCCCAGAGCTCTCATATCATTCAACTTGTGCATATGTACTCACATCTAGACACACCAGAGGCTCAGCCCATCCCTAGCATGACCTCAATCTTGCAATCCAAGCCCCTTGGAATATACCTGCACACTGGCATGTGATTCACAAAGGGATTGCCAGCCATTAGCTCATTTGGTAGTGACACCAATCCTAGAAGATTGATATTTTGTACCTTCCTCTGTACTACCACAGACAGCAGCTGAGTTTCAGAAAGGTTAAACAACTTTCTCAGGGGCACACATCTGGTATGTGGCAGAACCAGGGCAGCAACTTACATTTGTCTAAATCCAAGTTCACATTCATAACCACTCTAGCGTGGCCTCTCTAGGTCTGTGGACATGCCTGCCTCGAATGCAGTCATTTAAGTCCCTTAAGACCTCTGTGTCTTTTGTCCAGCAGGGTCTGGCACAGAGTTTAGTGTCCATGGAGCACTCAGTAAATGTCTGCAAACTGGTGGCCCATAGACCAAATTCAGCCTATAGCTGTGTTTTCTTTTAGCTTTATAGAATATTTTCAGAAAGTTTTATATTTTCTGCAAAATGCAGGATTATATATAATCTGGCCTTCCTATTACTCTTGAGATCCTCAGAAGCTCTAGAAACTGAGTTTGCATTCCATCATGACAACAAACAACTATAGTCGAGGATCCCATTACTACTCCCTAGTGGCTCCTCAACTGCCATTCTGCAACCCAGTTACTTTCTGTCATATTTCTATTTCTCTACTTCTATTCCTTACTTGTCCTGAGTAGGCATCCTGGCTGCTGCCTCTTAAAGTAGAGTTTGAGTCCAAGGGCAACTGAGAGGCAGAGGTAGTCATCTGACCATGTAAATTTTACAGTGTTACCTACTATATTCATTTATCAAACTCTACCTGTCTATACAGATCTTTGTTTCTCTACCCAAAATAGAAGTAGAAAAAGGAAGAAACCAAGACAACTTTATTATTCATAGGGTTATTGGGAAGCTTCCAAGAAGAGGCTGCATTTGAGTTTGCAAGGGTATGGATTGATAGAGATGAGAGAAGAAACAAGTACAGAATTAAAAGTAAAATCAAACAACATAGACATAGAGGTAGCCCAGTATAGGCTGTGTACTGGGACACTTGAATAATTCACTATGGCTGAATCTCAGGTGATGGAAAGGAACTGGGAGGGGGGATGGAAACTAGCATTTGCTGATCCCTAATCTCTGTATGACTCCTAATATAGCTTATTTAGGTGTTCACCATAAACCTGTGAACCAAGTATGACTGAGTTGATTGTTATAGAGAACTGAGGCTCAGAGTTAAGAAGACTGGCCAGAAGTCACACATCTAGGGAATAAAGAGATGGGAATTCCACTCTGGACCAATTTCCAGGAGAAGACCCATTTCTTTCCAGAAGAAAGACGTCTGGAAAACCAGAGAAAACTTTGAGCAGGAGAGTGGTTGGTTATGTAATGACAGGTGGCCCAAGGGATAAGATGGAAGAATTCGAGGCTCTTCTGCCTCCTGCTTTCCACACATCCCATCCTCTTCAAGTCCCATTGACTCTACCTTCTAAAGTTTAGAACCTAAACAGTTCTCCATTCTCATCGTGTTGGCACAAATCCAGGGCCTCTTCCTTTCTCATATGGACTTCATCTGGAGCCTCCTATATGGTCTTCCTACCTGCACCTTTCCATCTTTACAATCCACTCTCTGGCTAGAACCAAAGGGAACTTACCCAAGATCAGAGCTTACTGTGCCATCCCCATCTAATCCCAGCACTCACTTATCTGCTAGAGCTCTCCAACCAGCTCTATCTTGTACTGAAGGATCTGTTTTCCATCAGCTTCACTCTCTGAGTTTACTTACGCTTCCACCCTTTCAATGCTCAATTCTCTCCTCCTTTTAGAATTTAGGTGCTAATGTTCCCTGGAAGCTGGCTTTCCCTAATCCCTCTACTCCCATGTGTGAGTTAGGTGCCCCTACCCTAGAGCTTCCTAGACTTGCCTCTACCATGGCATGCTGCCCTCCATTATAATAAAATTACCCTCCTTTAACAGTCTTTTATATAAATATCTCCTGGGTAGGACTGAGAGACAGCAGAGTGCAATGTACTCGACTCACCACAACTAGCTCTGAATACTGGTTCTGCTATTTAGTTGATGTGATACACTTAAGTAAGTCTCTTTGAACTGTATTTTTCAGTTTCCTTCTGTAAAATAGGAATAATAATACTGCTAAACTTTTGGAGGGCTTTTGTGCAAAATAAAGGATAAATTCTATGTAAAACACTTAATACCCTGTGTAGCTTATAGTAAATGGAGATAAATAACGTGCTGGAGGTAGGACACAGACACAATCCCTGCGAGATATTCCTGCTGAGGAGAAACATGGAATGACCCTGGAGCCCTGGGGCTGGAGTAGCCACATGGAGATCCATGTCAGCACTGAGAGGCTTCCACTGCCACCGGATACACAATACTTTCCACCCACTGGCCTGTGATCTTTCTTCCTGCGTTCAGCATCATTGCATGTGTTGCATGAGTCTGAAGAAGAATTTATAGACTGGTAATGGACATATGGGCTAATATTGGATCTATAGCCTTAACCTGGACTGGGCTGGGATGTTTTCTTAATGTACAATTGCTCTTTGATATAGAGTTCTCTCTTACACGCATATGAGTGTCTTTGGATTTGTTTCTCTCATCAACCCAGACTAACATATTATGGTACTGGGAGTGGGGTATGAACCCATAGGGTTACACATGTTCATTGGATACTCATTTCTGTGTCCATATGTCTTAACATAGAACAAGTGTTCTATGGTGGCTGAACGTGAGGTGCTAGAGATTCTGGGTCAGGGGACATTTGCTTTCTTATAAGGTGGCCTAGATGGAGGATAGTTTTTAATAAACTGGCTGTAAAGAAAGGGGGGACAGATCTAGGCCCCAAAAAGGGATTGATAAAGTCAGTTATTATTCAAAGCACGGCAACTTCAGAGCTAATGGCTGCTTCATGTCACAGCTATTTTCTGGTCCAGTTGTCAGTCTCCTTTACACTCACACATACACCCCCCCCACCACCACACACACGCACAATGCTACCTCTCAATCAATGTGGTTCCAATAGTCAGCTGTCACCCTATTATTCTAAGTCCAGGCTCGATTCTGCTGTCACACAGTGAGTGAGCAAGCTGCTTGGAGCTAAAGGCTTATTAGGGTCAGGCATTCACCAAAGGACCCACAATGTGATACCCCAGTCAATATGTTTCCAATCAGCAATTAGTCTTTAATTAATGGGGTTATAAAATGATTGCTTTCCCATCTGAATGGTGGCAAGGGCAGGGAGCCAGCAGAAATGGCCATCTGGGGAATGTTAAGCTGAAGTTACAAGGGGAGACATAAAGAAAAGAAACACCCCAATATGGGCCCAAATCCTGGCCCTGGGCAAGCTGCATGGTGTCTACCTCAGTGGTAAATGAAATCCAGGCCTGAAGTTCTGTTGAAACCTGCTCCTGCCCAGCTTACAGTGTCCTCTTTGGTTCTGAGGATGCCCAAGAAGATACTCTTTCTGATCTGTAGCTTCCCCAGGTGCCTCATGAGAATTTTACTCGAGATTCTCTAGGGGAATTTAGTGTATTGGTTCTAGAAAATATTTGCCCAAGTTACATGCCCCAGCCTGCCCTTATTTGTAAAATAGTGATAATACTTTCTCGACTTATTAGGGTGGAGAAGAGTTTGTAAACTGTGAATAGCTTGTTTGGCAGTTAAAACTTTGATACCGGAAATCATGAAATAAGCTCTTGCTGCTTCCCATCTTAATGCCTCTAGAACAGGTTCTCATATCTTCTACTCCCTCCAGTCACAGGACGTAGAGCTAATGATAATGAAAGCCAATATGTATGGACCATTTGCTAAACTTGTTTAGATGCTATGGTAGTTACATAATCTATTGTCAATTTGAGAGGATTAAGAGTGAAGGGGTGGAGTCTAGCCTGTCAATCATGTCATAGCCAATGAGGCCTCTGTGTGGGCATGGCCTTCTCCTGAGGATTCTGGGAACTCCTGTATTTGTCTTTGGTGGCGGGAGAATGTGTCTCCCACCTCCAAGGAGACACACTTTCCCACCTCCAAGAGACACCTGGGAGACATTGCAGTTGACAAGATACATGGAGCTATGCTAGTGCCCTGAGCTGGACAAGCCACATGGAGACCTCTGCCAGTGCTGATATCCTTACAACGCCACTGGATCCACAAGACTTCCCACCCACTGGCTGGTGATCTTCCTGCATTGGGCTTCATTGCATGTGTTTCATGAGTCTGAAGAGGACTTTATAGATTGGTATTTGACAAATAGGCTAATATCAGACTTATGAACTTGATCTGGACTGGGCTGCAATATTTTCTCAATATTCAATTGCTCTTGTATATAAAGCTCATTCCTATACACATATGAGTGTCTATGAATTTGTGTCTCTCGTCAATCCGGACTAACACAGATGCATTATTTCACTGGATTTTCACTATAGCCCTAAGAAGCAGGTATTGCTATTATCATCCCAAGTTTACAGAGAGGAATCTGAGATAATGAACGATTTGCTGACTTGTCCATGATTCCACAACGAGTCCCACTCTAATGGGAATTGAGCCCAAGGAGGTCTGACTCAGGAGTCTGTGCTCTAACTAGTGTCCAAAATGTAGCTTTTCTTTAATCTGGGAGCCCCATAATCTCTCCTGCCATCTAGAACTACAGGTGAAGGACATCAGCTTTAACTGAGCCATATAGATATTCAGTAATTGGTAGGCTTGTAAACATGTAAAACCAGTATCCAAAGTGATGTGGTAGTATGTAAAACAACTGGGAATAGAAATACCATATGACCCAGCAATACCTCCGCTAGACATATATGCTAAAAATGTAAGAGACAGAACATGAATGGACTATGCTCTCCAATGTTCATTGCAGCACAATTCACAATAGCAAGAAGCTGGAAACAGCCCAAATGCCAAATAGAAGGAAAGATAAAGAAAGTCTAGTTCATACACATAATGAAATACTATACATCGCTAGAAAATAGTGATGAAAACATTAAACACCTCAGACATGGAGGGACCTGGAAACCATTATTTGAAGTGAAGTTTATTGATCACAGAAGGACAAATATTGTATGAGTCCTCTACTACACAAATAAACATCAAGAAGAAGGCGGGCTTCTGATCTTACATCATGCAATCTTCTAACTCAGTCTCCCAAGCACCAAGGGAGAGAGCCTGCCTAGCACCCATGAACCATACATCACCCCCTTTACTTAAAAACAACACCAACAGAGGTTTAACCCCAATGGGGGTCAATTTCTCAAGATGGGGGAAGAAAAGAAGACCAAGCAGTTGCTGCTAAACAACTTGGTTCTCAAGGCCATCTCAAATAAACAGACACTCCCAAAAGAGGGTTATCAATGAATCTTACTGTAAACTCAAGTTTACAGTAACATGAAGTTGGGGGATATGTCTGTTTCAGAAGGAGACTAAATTTCTGTTAGTGGCTAAATATAGAACCCAAGGATAATACATCCGGTATTCTTTATTGGATACTTTGACCTGGTTTCTATCCAACCCTTGATGACCCAAGCTGCAAGCCTATGTAGATAACAGAGACTTTAGACTCTTTCCTTTCAAGGCACACAACATCCTTCATGGGCCACACCAGAAGGATTTGATATTAAAACCCCACTACCTTAAATTCAGTAGATTTGAGAAACAGATATACACCCTGGGACTTAAGGCTTGGATGCCCTAATGTAAAAACAGTCAGATTATGGAATTGGTGGTCTTTGGGCTTTGGTTTGGATCTCTTGCTTGGAGGATGCTCAATGAGTGGTGGCCCAGGACTGCCATATATTTACTATTTTATAATTTATTTGCTTTACTATGAAATGTGTTATTCTGGCAGGCATGATTCTGCCTTTGTGAGTGAATGTTTTTGAAAGGTCTGCCCTATCAACAATCCCTACTGTTCTGTAAACGGTGTCTAGTCACTTAAGAGTTTAACCTGTACAAGCCAACAATTCATGTATTTTGATCTGAAAATGCAGTCTATGCATGTACATTTTTCTTTTCTCAATTAGTGCTTATGACATGACCCTACTTGATACCTGATACTTACCCTCATGAAGCAAAGTATGGTGAAGAAATAAAAAGGTGCCCAGCTAACAGAAAGAATAGTGCCTGGCAAAAGACCTGAACAGACAGTTCACCAAAAATGACATTCAGATAGCTAGCAAACTCATGGAAAAATGTTCATGATCACTAGCCATCAATCAGGTAGATGAAAATCAAAACTTCCACACATAATGACAACCCAATTAAAAAAAATAGAAAACACCAAATGCTGGAGAGGATGTGGGGAAATTAGAATTCTTGTACACTGCTAGAGGGCTTGTAAACTGTACAACCACTATGGAAAATGATATGACAATGCATAAAACAACTGGGAATGGACATCCCATAGGACCCTGTAATACTGCTAATGGACATATACCCACAAAGAATTAAGAGGCAGGATAAGAACACATGTATGCTCTCCCATGTTTATTGCAACATTGTTCTCAATAGCAAGAAGCTGGAAACAGCCCAAATGCCCATCAGTAGAAGAATGGATAATAAAGGCTGTGGTACATACACATAATGGAATACTGTGCATTGCTAAACCACAGTGATGGAACTTAGAAACATCTGTGACATGGATAAACCTGGAATTCATTATACTGAGTAAGATTAGCCAATCACAAAAGGCCAAACAATGTATACAACCACTACATAAAAATAAACACCAAGACAAAGACAAGCTCCTGCATTCAATCATCTAATCTTGTATTCCACCTTCCCCCGCAACGAAGCTGCCTGCCTATAGCTCATGAATCATATATCACCCTCCTATTAGTACATCTTCAAAGCCATCCTGACATAGGAGACCTTCCCTCAGCTGGGTCAGCTCCTGCCATATATGCTATATATCCCATATATGGTTCCTCAAAATTAATAGATACTTCTACAAGAATTATTAGTGTACCTCTCTGTAAAACCAAGTCAAGAATGGGCTGGGTGGAGGGCATGCCTGTCCCTGAGAAGGTGACTGTGCTTTGGAAAATGGTTACACCAGGTGGGGGAGCATGCCTTTGAGGAAAATCACTGGGCATTAAGTACATAGACCACCAATGGGAGAATAAGCTCAAGATCATGTACCTAATTGGATACTGTTTGACTACTTTATATTCAACCCTTGGTGACCCAGACTGTGTAGTATAGACAACCAGTATTTTAGACTTTGTCCTTTCAAGGCACACAACAGAGTGAATTTGGAACTCGCACTAAGAGAAACGGACTTTGTCTTAAGCAGAGAGGTGGCGGATTAAAGAAACTGAAAAATTCCCATGTGCCTAAGGCTGAAATGATTCTCTTTGCCTTTGTGAAGGATGATTAAAGAAAAATTTACCCTCTCTCCAACCCTTAAAGTAAAAGTAAATAATGTCCAATCACCTGAGTTGTTAATCTGTACAAATAAAATATCCTCGTTCACATCGATATAATTGTTTGTTCCAGATCTTTTGATATATGATACCTGATCCTCTTGACACCTCGTGATCACACAGGCTGGTGTGCTTCTTCCATGTGGGCTTTTCTGCTTCCTTGCTAGATGGCTGCTTGTTTAACTTCAAGTCTTGAAGACCCCAGTCGGCTATATCTTTTGATATTTAGCACCATCTGCTTTCTTTGCCACATTTGCTTATGCACCCATTATGGCTTCAGCCATTGTGTAGGGAAGGTAAGTACCACAGAGTGCCAGGTTATTAGAACAAAGTGTTCTTGTGTTACATAGCATATTCTTAAGAAATATTTGTTGGGTGAGTGAATGAACCAAGGCAATAAAAAAGGAATCTTGGGGAAATTGATTTGGCAATTTCTAAAACAGATGGACATTGAACTACCATACGACCCAGCAAACTCTCTCTTGGGCATATACCCAGAAGAGGCAAGAAACAAACCACGGCCAGACAGCTGTGCTCCAATGTTCATCGTGGCACAGTTCGCAATTGCAAGAAGATGGAAACAACCCAAATTTCCATCAACAGCCAATTGGATTAAAAACTGTAGTAAATACATACGATGGAGTACTATGCATCGCTAAAAAGCAGTGATGAACGCATGAAGCATATCACCACATGGGAAGAACTGGCGGAAATCATGCTAAGTGAAGTAAGCCAAGCACAAAAGGACAAGTACAACATGAGTCCACTGAGGTAAGTTTATGAAAAAAGGAAAGAAAAATGCAAAAGGGGCACAGGGAAAAAGCTACTGTATACAAACACTCCAGGAGTGAGGTCCATGTAGCATGGCAGGGGCCAGACCAAATCCAGATGTACATATGGTAGCCAACTAAAAAGCAGTGTGTGGGGTGAGGGAAAAAAAAGTTAGAGATGTGTGGCGGGGGAATAGGGCACTGACCCACCCAAGGGGAGGGTATTGTTTGTGTCTCCACAGGGAAAGAGGGACCAGACTTAAATCCAGTGTTCCTGGATGTGAATGCAGCATGCCTGAATGGAGAGGGGAGCCAGTGGAGGGACCTGAGGGCTCAGTCCCAATCCCAGCTATGTGGACAACTGCCCCTCCCCCCAGAAGAATTTACTATAGAGGACTGGACTGAAGCTGCAGCTCAGGGAGAGGGACATGTCTGATTAGAGCACAAGGGAACAAATGAATGGGGAGGAAGAGAGAGTGGAGCACATCCTGGCCCACCAGGTCTGGAAGAGGATATCACCACTCTGAATAGCCAATGCACAGAGTGGACCATATGGCTGATCCCACTAGGAGACATGGCGTCCCTCACTGACCCATGGCCCTACGGGGGACAACACTGGAGACTCAGTGTCTGGATTGGCCCAGTGTAACCCCGCAGCACCTGGGCAAAACACTAAAGGTGTGCGGCAGAGCAACGCTGGGAGCAGAGTAAGGAGCTCCTGAGTGAACACAAAGGATAGACTTTGTGGGCAGAGAGTGGCACCCCATTGGACTCAACTGAAGGACATGCCTAGAGGTCAAAAATCAGACCTTGATCTATTTACATGATTTTCTTTCTTTTTTTCTATTCATTTCTTTGTAATTAATTTATTCTTCTCTAGGTCATTGGTTTTCTTTTTTGTTGTCATCGTTGTGTTCTCTTTTGCCGCTTCGTCTTGCTATGCCTTGTTTTTTTGGTTGGTGCATACTATTATCTCTGCAGATCTATCTAGATAAGATAGATTGGATGAACAGTCTGGAGGAGAAAACAACAGGACCGAATGGTTCCAGGGGGACATGGGAGAGGGGGAGGCGGGGGAAAGGAGGTGGTGTTGACCAACCCAGGAACAAGGGAGCAACAAGTGATCCAAAACTAGTGGCAAGGAGGGTGTGAGAGGCCTGGTAGGGATTCAGCAAAGGCAATGTAACCAAGAGAAATTACTAAAACCCAAATGAAGGCTGAGCATGATAGCGGGACAAGAGGAAATAAAGGAAAGGACTAGGAGGAAAAGGGCATTTATAACGGTCTAAATACAGGCATGTCCATAGGTAAATATATTTATATAGCATGATGGGGAACTAGATCTACGTGCATATATTTATAGGTTTAGTATTAAGGCAGCAGATGGACATTGGACCTCCACTCAAGTACTTACTCAATGCAAGAACACTTTGTTCCATTAAATTGGCACTCCATGATGCACACCTTCCCGACACGATCACTGAAGAAAAATGTGTGCATAAGCAAATGTGGTGAAGAAAGCTGATGGAACCTGGCTATCAAAAGCTATAGCATCTGGGGTCTTAAAGGCTTGAAGATAAACAAGCGGCCATTTAGCTGAGAAGCAACAAAGCCCACATGGAAGAAGCACTCCAGCCTGTGTGACCACGAGGTGTCGAAGGGCTGAGGTATCAGGCATCAAAGAACAAAAAAACCTTGATAATTTATAAATTATTATTTTGTCATATCTTGCCCTGTCCAACGTCTCCCTTCACCCACTTCTCTGCTATCTGTCCCCCACGGAGGAGGTTATATGTAGATCCTTGTAATCAGTTCCCCCTTTCCAACCCACCTTCCCTCTACCCTCCCAGTATCACCACTCACACTACTGGTCCTACTAGTGACTGCAGGGAAGTCTAGCCAGGCCATTTCCTAATGACCTACAACTTAGTTTTATTTGAATAATTTAAAAATTTTACTATGGTAAAATATACATAACAAAATATATGCCATTTTAACAAATCTTAAGTGTGCAATTCTGTAAGAGTTATATCCATTCACCATGTTATGGAACCATTACCACTACCATTTTAAAATATTCTTCATCAATTTCAATAGAAACTCAGGAAACCTTAAGCAATAATTCTCCATTGCTTCCTCTACCTTGATAAGTATTAATAAACTTTTGCCTCTATAAATTTTCCTGTTCGTGTTTGGTAAAGTGGAAAGGGTGCTAAAAAGAGGAAGGCCTTAAAAGAGATGGATTGACATAGTGGCTGCATCAGTGGGCTCAGGCATTGGCAGTGTTTCATTCTGTTGTGCATAGGGTCGCTATGGTTTGGAGCTGACTCAATGGCACCTAACACCAAGAAGATATTCATATAAATGGGATTGCATAGTATTTGTCATTTTGTGTCTGAATCAGCACAGAATGCTGTATTTTATTCAGCAATGTTTACTAGGTTCATCCATGTCTTAGCATGTATCAGAATTTCATTTCTCTTTGTATCTGAATAATATTTCATTGTTTATATATATACCTCATTTTGTTTATCCATTCATCTGTTGCTGAGATGTTTACATTTGGGGGCTATTTTGAATAATGTTGCTATCAACATTAAAGTATGAGTTTGAGACCCTGCTCTTTGAGTTTTTTGACTCTATATCTTAGAGTAGAATAGGACTTTGTAGGGTTCCGTACTATTGTGCATAGAGTAGCTATGGGTCAGAACCGACTCAATGGCACCTAACAACAACAATATGGCAATTATATTTTTAGCATTTTGAGGAACTACCAAAATGTTTTCCACAGCAGCTGCACCAAATTAAATTCTTAGAAGAAATGCACAAACAAGGATTCCAATTTCTTTGTCTTTTTTAGTAGGGGTTTTCTTCCATCTGTAGGTTGTGTCTTCAAATTATTGCTACAATCTTTTAATGCACAATGTTTTCAGTTTTGATGAAGTCCAATGTATCTGTTTTATTTTTCTTTTGATACTTCTGCTTTTGGTGTCATAGCTAAGAATCCATTGTCAACAGCTAATTCCCAAAATTTTCCTCTTGTACTTTCTTCTAAGAGTTTTCTCTTAGATGAGCCAGTCAGGGCATGATGTACCAACGATGAAAAATACAACTTTCCTCTAATTCCTAAATGCCCGCCCGCCCCCCACACACACTATCATGATCCGAATTCTACCTTGCAAGTCTGGCTAGACCAGAGGATGTACACTGGTACAGATAGGAACTGGAAACGCAGGGAATCCAGGGTAAATGATCCCTTTAGGACCAGTAGTGTGAGTGGTGATACTGGGAGGGTAGAGGGAGGGTGGGTTGGAAAGGGGGAACTGATTACAAGGATCTACATATAACCTCCTCCGTGGGTTACAGATAGCAGAGAAGTGGGTGAAGGGAGACGTCAGACAGGGCAAGATATGACAAAATAATAATTTATAAATTATCAAGGGTTCATGAGGGAGGGGGGAGTGGGGAGGGAGGGAGGGTAAAAAAATGAGGACCTGATGCCAGGGGCTTAAGTGGAGAGCAAATGTTTTGAGACTGGTAAAGGCAATGAATGTACAAATGTGCTTTACACAATTGATGTATGTATGGATCGTGATAAAAGTTGTATGAGCCCCAAATAAAATGATTTTAAAAAGAATTTTCTGGTTTTAATTCTTATATTTTGGTCATCAGTTCATTTTGATTTAATTTTCAATGTAGTATGCAATATGGAAGAAATATTAGACTTTCTACTACTGTATAGATTAACAGTCTTGGAGACCCATGGAAGCAGTTCCTGTAAGGTCTCTATGAATCAGAATTGATTTGAGGACAGTGAGTGAGTGAATACAAGATTGAATGAATGAGTGAGTGAGCAATGTGGATATAATTTCAATCTCTTGCTTGTAGAGATCCATTTGTCCCAACACCACTTATTGAAGAGACTATTATTTCCCCTATCAAATGAATTGAACATCCTTATGTAAAATAAATTGGTCATCAATGTATAGATTTATTTCTGAATTATCAATTATTTTCCATTATTATATGTCTATCCTTTAAGTAGTCCTGATGGAATAGTGCTTGTGCATTGGGCTGCTAACTGCACAGCCAGCAGTTCTAAATCACCAGCTGCTCCTCAGGAGAAAGACAGTGCTTTCTAGTCCCATAAAGAGCTGCAGTCTCGGAAACTCCTAAAAGCAATTCTACCCTGCCCTATAACTTAGCTATGAGTCAGCATAAACTCCATGGAAGTAAGTATGGTGTTTGGTTTTGGTGGCTCAATGGTTTAAAGCTAAGCTGCTAAGTGAAAAGGTCAGCAATTCAAACACACCAGCTGTATTTGGGAGAAAAACATGGCAGTCTATTTTTATAAATATTACCACTTTAGGAATTATATGGGACAATTCTACTCTGTCAGACAGGATAGTTGTAAGTTGGTTTCTACTGGATGACTATAGGTTATCTATATCTTTATACTATTATCAGATTGTCTTGATCATTATAGCTTTATTCACACACTCCTCACTTATTAATGTCTAGATTCCAAAGACCAGGTTGTTATACAATATAGCATTATATAAGAGTCAAAGACTGCACCCCATCTTTGGCACCAGTCTTCTCCCCTACCACTCCTACCCCTAAATTCTTTACAATGTCTTGGGATGCATGTTCATTGTTTCCTAGTGCTGCCCTGGGCATGGAACTCACTTGTTCTCCATCTGCCCTCTCCCTGTATCCCGACACTGCCACTTCCTTCTCTGCCCTTCCTGCCTCCCCCAACTGACTGATTTTTATAAGGGAACATTCATCCTTGATTTTAATTATTTCTATCCTCTCTCTCTTTTTCTTTGTCAGTTTAGCTAAAAGCGTGTTGATTCTATTGATATTTTTAATGAACCAACTTCTGGTTGTATTGATTCTTTCCATTGTTTTTTTAACGGTTTCGTTTATCTCTGCTCTGATCTTTGTTATTTCCTTCCTTCTGGTAGCTTTGGGCTTAATTTGATCTCATTTACTAGTTCTTCAAGTTGTAATGTTAGGTTATTGATTTGAGATTTTTCTTCTTTTTAAATGGAAATGTTTGGCATTATAGATATTCCCCTTTGTACTGCTTCCACTGCATCATATAAGTTTTAGCATGTTGTGCTTTTATTTTAATTTGTCTCTACATATTTTATGATGTCTATTTTGGTTTCTTCTTTGACTCATTGTTTAATAACATGCTGCTAAATTTCTACATATTTGTGTATTTTCCAGTTGTCCCTCAGTTATTGAATTCTATTTTCATTCTATTGTGGCTGCTGATGATAATTTGTATGATTTCAACGTTTTAAAATTTGTTAAGATTTGTTTTATGGCCCAGCATATAGTCTATCCTGGAGAATGATCCAAGTTGACTAGAAAAGAATGCTGTCTTTGAGTGAAATTTTCTACATATTCCTATTAAATCTAGTTCATTTCTGGTATTGTTCATATCTTTCATTTCTTTATTAATTTTATTTCTAGATGTTCTATCCATCTTTAAAGTGAAATATTAAAATAGTATCTCCCCATGAATAATTTGTATATAAATGTTCCACTATTATTGTAAAACTTTCTCTTTACATCACCAAATCTGTGTTTGCTTCATATGTTTTGGGGTTCTGAGGTTAGAAGTATAGATATCTATAATTTTTATATATTCTTATGATTTGATAATTTTATCTTTATATATGCTCTTTTTGTCTCAACAAATTTTGACTTAAAATTATTAATGAATAGCAAATAAGTGGACTTTGTCTAGTTCACTATTTTGAAATAATTATAGATTCTCAGGCCAAAATGGACACCACAAAATTATATTCTCCACAAAAGTAACCAGAACACTGGTAAAAACTGTCAAGATCAACTTTTTTAGATCTCTGAAAAATAACCAGAGAAAAGAAAAGAAATCCGGAAGATGTTTATTCAAAAAAACCTTGAACTTTGGTAAGAAGAGTGAGCTTTGTAGCATTTAATGTGCCTTATCCTCCCCACTACACATCTCCTCAGTACCCTGAAAAATTAACAACCAAAATCACAGTGAAAAAAACAGAAGTTTGGCAACCACTCAAGACGAAAAATGGGATTGAAAGTAGTTTAAAACCTCAGTCCAAGAAAATTGTTGTTATTTGACTTGTCTGACCATTCATCTGAAGATCACTTTTACAAAGCTTGTCTTTATTTGGCCATATGTAGATTGTTGAAAATAATCAGTGGCAGTTGATAAAAATGTATCTGCCTAAAGTGATTGATATAATTTGGGGAAATTACTAGTTAACAAAAAAGTTTAAACATAAAAAGTTCCAACACATTCCTTGTAATCCAGAAGACCACATATATGTACAAAATTCTGTGCATGCCCAAGGCTGCAACCATGCTCATGAAAGGTTCTAAGCTCAGTAAGATAACTGAAGAGAGATTTCAGTGGCCATATATAACAAAGAATACAGACCTTTTTATGTTGGAAGAACTAAAGAAAATGGTGCATAAATAGAAATATTTTTAGTTCAACCACACTTTACAAAATAGAAACTCATATGCACACACACGTATGAAGTTGTTGGGTATTATTGAGTGGACTTTGACTCCTAGAAGCCATATGTACAACAGAAGAAAACACTCTCAATTTCTGCACTATTCTCACAATTGTAATGTGAGATGTCATTACATATAATCAAGGGTCTTCCTTCTTTTCACCGTTGCTCTACTTTTCCAATCATGCTGGCCTTTCTAGGCACTAGCCTTTCCTGATGATGTCTCCAAAATATGTGAGATGGTCTCACCATCCCAGTTTCTAAAGAACATTCTGGTTGTATTTCTTATGTGGTTTTTGTTGTTATTGTTAGGTGCGGTAGAATTATCAAGGGCTCATGAGGGGGGGGGGAGCGGGGAGGGAGGGGGGGAAAAGAGGACCTGATGCCAGGGGCTTAAGTGGAGAGCAAATGTTTTGAAAATGATGAGGGCAATGAATGTACAAATATGCTTTACACAATTGATTTATATATGGGTTGTGATAAGAGTTGTATGTGCCCCTAATAAAACTATTTAAAAAAAAAAAGAATTGGTTCCAAACTTTAGCGACCCTATGGCCAACAGACTGAAATACTATATGGTCCTGTGCCATCCTCACAATTTTTCCTATGCCTGAGCCCATTGTGGCAGCCTTGGTGTCATTCCATCTTGAGAGTCTTCCTTGTTTTCACTGCTCCTCTACTTAACCAAACATGATGTCCTTCTCCTGTGACTGATCTCTGCTGATTACATGTCCAAAGCGTATGAGAGGAAGTCTTGCCATCCTTGTCTCTAAGGAGCACTCTGACTGTACTTCTTCCAAGACAGACAAATTTACCCTTTAAGTCTATAGTATTGTCAATATTCTTCTTTAGAACCATAATTCAAATGTATCAATTCTTCTCCGGTTTTTATTCAATGACCATTTTTCACATGCATATGAAGCAATTGAGAATACCATGGCTTGAGTCAGGTACATCTTAGTCCTCAAAGTAACATCTTGTCTCTTCAATACTCTAAAATGGTCTTGTGCAGCAGATTTACCCAATGCAACTCATTGTTTGATCTCTTGACTGCTGCTTCCATGAGCATTGATTGTGGATACAAGCAACACAAAATCCTTGACAATTTCAACCTTATTTATCATGATGTTATCTACTGATCCAGTTGTCGGAATTTGGGTCTTCTTTACTTTGATTTACAATGTATATTGAAGGTTGCAATCCTTGACCTTCATAAGGAAGAGCTTCAAGTCCTTCGTGCTTTCAGCAAGCAAGGTTGTGACATCTGCTTATTGTAGGTTGTTAATAAGCCTTCCTCCAAGTATGGTGAGAAGATATAACCCTATTTCACACCTTTCCTGTTTACGGTAGTTACATAATCTGTTATCAATTTGAGACTTAAGAGTGAAGGGGTGGAGTTTAGCCTGTCAATCAGGTCACAGCTTGATGACCTCATTTAGAGCCACTAAGTAGGTGGGGCACTCACACACTCCCTGAGAGACATTCCTGTTGAGAAGACACATAAAGCTACACTATAGCCCTGGAGCTAAAGGAGTCAATATGGAGACCCCTGACAGCGCTGATATGCTTCCACTGCCACTGGATCCACAAGACTTTCCACCCACTGGCCTGTGATCTTCCTGCATTAAGTGTCATTGCATGTGCTGCATGAATCTGAAGAGGAATTTACAGATTGTTATTGATCACATTGGCTAATATCAGACTTATAGACTTGATCTGGACTGGGATGTTTTCTTAATGTACTCTTTGATATAAAGTTCTTTCTTCTACATATATGAGTGTCTATGAATTTGTTTCTCTTGTCTAACCGGACTAACACATTATGGTACCTTAGGAGTGGGTTACTAGAGAAACAAATCATAAAGCTGGAGAGTGGATGCTTGTTCAACCTCTGCCTTATGGTAGTTCTCCATTGGCCAACTAGAGGTCACCTATGTCCATGCAGTTTACTGGGTTGTTTCTGGGAAGACATTAAAGTTTTGGTTATTTTGTTTGGTTGTAGTCTTTGGTTATTCCTCTTTGAAATTGTGAAAATAAATGTCATTAATGTATATTTTGAGCTCAGGGAACAAAATTACTCCTTGAATTTCTCAGAGCTGCTTAGTGAAAATGGCTGACAGAAGGTCAAAATGGCTGACAGAAAGCCTGGTTCTGGCTTGATGTTGTCAGAGGCCCAATCCCATATTTTATATCAATATAATAGTTTAGATAAGGATTAAGATAAGCTAAATAAGGAGTGAATTTGACTGTTTTAAGAAATGAGATTAGCATCTGATTCTACTTTGCTTATACTGATTTCTTCTGCTTATTGTTACTGATATAATGATTGATATAAATGATTCTTAGGAAGTATGAAAGTAGGCCCAGTTGCTTTGGGCCATTAAAATTTTATTTGTAAATGGGTTTAGGACAAGCCTGCAAAAAAGACTTTGAAAAGCTAAGTCACCCAGTGTCTTGAGTGCTCAAGAAATTCTAAAGTGAAGAGACTTGCTTAAGGAGCTGTTAACAGACTGAAGAAAAAAGGAACTCTTTGACTTTTTGAATTTAAAATTAGTGGTTTATGCCGGAAGCTGATAAAAATCTGGAACAATGAAGAAACTGTCCTTTCTAGAACTGAACGTTAAAGGGAGCCTGTGTGTAGGCTGAAATGTCACCTGGATCCACTTGTTGAGTGGAAATGGAAGAAATGCAGCAATAAAGAGATGGGTTGTATCTGGCCACTAACACCCTTGGACCTTGTTTACAGGGACTAGAAGAGAAGACATGAGGGGGCTAACTGGTCTGAAATTCATGACCTAACACAAGGGTGCTATGCTTGTTGCAAATTTGTGATGAGTCCATGGTCTAAAGGCAAGGCTACCAATGGGCACCCTGGTGAGGCTAAGTGAGGCAACCCACATTGAGTCGACCAGAACCCAACCAGATGAAGAGAAAATCTTTAAGCCTGTGAACTGGTGCATATTGCTGCTGACTTTATGGACGGCCTGTCCTGATTTCACTTTGCTTATGGATGCAGGCTCACAAGATTCCAAATGGAATGAAGATTCTTCACATCAAAAATATGATTGTCTCTTTAGAGCACTGAGATGAGGTAAGTGGGCAGAATAGAAATTAGATACCCAAAATTGGGGGATAAAGGCATTAAGTGGTTGGCTTACAAATTTTCATAGTTGCTGGAATATATTCACAGGATTATCGGATTAAGGTGTAAGTGTTCACATAAGTATAGAATATTCTTGTTTTGTTCACTAATAGAGCATTATATTTAAATGAGGGTGGCACATATTGAATTGTGTGCATTTTAGTTTTATTCTGTTGGGTACAGATACGATTTTATTATTGTTTGTTTAAAAATTATATATGGCTAAAGAGTTGTGTAAAAGTGTCAAATCAACAAGGCATAGTCTGTGGTAGTTACATAATCTGTTGTCAATTTGAGACTTAAGAGTGAAGGGGTGTAGTTTAGCCTGCCAATCAGATCGCAGCTTGATGACCTCATTTGGGGTGCTAAGGAGGTAAATAGCTCGCTGGAGGCAGGACACTCACACACTCCCTGAGGGACATTCCTGCTTAAAAGACACATGGAGCTATGCTATAGCTCTGAAGCTGAAGGAGCCACGTGGAGACCCCTGTAAGCACTGAAATGCTCCTACTACCACTGGATCCACAAGACTTTCCACCCACTGGCCTGTGATCTTCCTGCATATGGCGCCATTGCATGTATTGCGTAAGTCTGAAGAGGAATTTACAGATTGGTATCAGATATATGGGTTAATATTGGAATAATGGACTTGGTCTGGACTGGGCTGGGATGTTTTCTCAATATTCAATTGCTCTTGAATATAAAGCTCTTTCTTATTCATATATGAGTGTCTATAATTTTGTTTCTCTAGTCTACCCAGACTAACACACTGATTTAAAACCATGCCATATTCCCTTGTTCTATTCTCACATCTGCATCTTAATCCATGTACATCACTTGTCTACCAATTTGTTGTACTGTGGTGGCTTGTGTTTTGCTGTGTTGCTGGAAGCTGTGTCACTGGTATTTCAAATGTCAGCATGGTACCCAAAATGAACAAGTTTCTGCAGAGCTTCCAAACTAAGCAGAGAAGATGAAAAAAGACTTGGCTCCCCATTTCAGAGGAAGAAACCCCTGAAAACTTTATGCATAGCTTTGAAACATTGTCAGATACTGAAGGCCTAATGAATGGTAGTATAACATTGTTGGAGATAGTGCTGGAGGATGGACCCCTTGGGTAGGAGGAGGAGCTGATTTCTCAGAGTAGAGTCTACTATTGTGACATGAATTAGGTAAAGCCTGTGGAAGTCGAGCTTTCAGTATCTTCATTTGTTTATGGGGAAACAGCTGCAACTAGTCTAATGATCAGAATTTGGACTGTGCAAACTATTGAATCTAAGAAAATTGGAAATCAGAAAAAAAATGAAATGGAATGCATAATATACTTCCTATAAGAAAAATGTATTTCTACTTTCTGATAGTCCATAGTATTTTCAACATTCTTTGGTAACATCATAATTCAAATGCAGAAATTCTTCAGTCTTTCTTATCAATTGTCCAGCATTCACAGACATATGAGGTAACTGAAAATACTACAGCCCAGGTCAGATGCACCCTAGTCCTCAAAGATACCTTTTCTCTTTAACATCTTTTCACTTTAAATTGGTCTTGTGCAGCAGATTTTCCCAATACAATATGCCATTTGATTTCTTGACTGCTGCTTCCATGAGAGTTCATTGTGGAACCAAGTCAAATGAAATACAGTACTTGGCAACTTCAATCTTGAGCAACCTATCTTGATGTTGTCTATTGGCTCTGCTGTGAGAATTTTTGTTTTCTTTACATTGAGTTATAAACCACATAAGCATTGGGTTATAATACACATAATACATGTTGAAGTAAGTTCTTCATATCCACTTTGCTTTCACCAAGGGACGTTATGTCATATGAATATTGGAAGTTGTTAATAAGCCTTCTTCCAAACTGGATGCCAAGTTCTTCCTCGTGTAATCCAGCTTTTTAGAAGATTTGGTCAGCGTGTATATTGAAGAAGTATGATTAAAGTATGATACAACCACAGTGCATAACTTTTCTAATTTTAAGTTATACAGTATCTCTTTGTTCTATTCAAACATTTGCCTCTTGATCTATGTAGTGTCTCCTTATTCTAGTCAAACAAGTGCCTCTTGGGCTATGCATAGGTCCTGTATTAGCATAATTAAATGTTCTGGAATTCTCATTATACACAATGTTATCCATAATTTATTATGATCCCCTCAGCTTATTTTTTGCATAGCCAAAACACACACACACACACACACACACACACACACACACGTAAACACCTTTCTAGTATTTTTCGATCTCAGCCAAGATCCGTCTGATGTCAGCAATAATATCCGTCATTTCATTACCTCTTCTGAATCCAGCTTGAATTTCTGGATGCTTTCAATATACTGCTACAACCATTTAAAAAATAATCTTCAACAGAATTTTACTTACCTATGATATTAATCATAGCAAACATATAGGATAGAGTAGGCCTGCCCCTGTGGGTTTTTGAGACTGTAAGTAGAAAGCTTCATCTTCTCATACAGATCAACTGGTGGCTTTGACCTCCTTATCTTCTAGTTTGCAGCCCAAACTCATTACCCAGTACACCATGAGAAATGGCTCTAGGGCAGTGAGTTGTTGTTGTGCTTGAAAATTGCTGCATTTTGTTGGGTCATTTTTTCTTTATAATGGACACACATATGGATCTCTTCAAGCTAGTTAGTCAGGCATCTATCTTCCAAATTTCTTAGTACAGACTAAGGAGTGCTTCCAGTATTGGTTTTGCAAAATTCTATCATGCTATATCTAAATTTTTTCTATCCCCAAAACTATATTTTCCAAATATCAATTATCTTTTATTATTCCCATCTTTCACATTTCAATCACTGGTACTTATCAATGCATCTTGATTGTATGTTTGATCAATTTCAGACTGCAGAAGTTGATAAAAGTCTTTAATTTATTTATCCTTGGTACTAGTGATCAGTGTATAGATTTGAATAAGAATCATATTAATGGATCTTCCTTGTAGTCATATGGATATCATCCTATCACTGAGAATGTTATGCTTAATAGTGAATATTAAAATGTTATTTTTGATGATTAATATATTACTAAATTTGTTGCTCCTGGTATAGTAGATCATATGCTTTTTCAATTCAAAATGACAAATACTAGTCCATTTTAGTTCACTATTGTCAAGGACATTGACCTTTATGAAATTCGATTTCATTTTTGTGACAAATTCTAATTTTCCTGGATTCATACATTGTATATTTCATATTCTGATTACTAAAGGATGTCATAGCTGTTTCATTTTTAGTCATAACATATCAACAAATCAAAAGTCCAAAAGCTTTACTTTATCCACATTACTCTGGTTGCTCTATGTTGAGAACCCAGTTATTTCCCATTTGTATTTTGAATACCTTCCAACTTGAGGGTCATCTTTCAACATATATCAGAAAATATTCTCTGGCTATTCCTAAGATTTTCATAATTTCTTGTTTTATTTTATTTTGTTTTAGATGTAGACCACCAGATCCTTCTTCCTAGTCTGTCTTAGTCCAAAAACTCCACTGAAACCTGTCCACCATGGATGTCACTAGTGGCATTTTAAATACCAATGGCTTGGCTTTTAGTATCACAGCAACACGAAAGCCACCACAGTACAACGAACTAGCAGACATATAGCCTACCAAAACAAGTAAATGGGGAAAAAGCATAGTTTCAACAGCTGATATTGGAAAAATTAAATTTGCACATGCAAAAAAATAAAGTACAAAGAAATAGAGGAAAGAACTAGGAGGCAAAGGGTAGTCATAGAGATGTAAATCCAGGAATATAAAGATGTAAATATATTTATATATGATGAGGGGGAAATAGATCTATGTACATATATTTATAGGTTGAGTATTAAGAAAGCAGATGGACAGTGGGCTCCTGCACAGGTACTCCCTCAACACAAGAACACTTTGTTCTAACAGTTTGGCAGTCTGAGATGCTCACTTGCCTGGCACGATCGCTGAAGACAATGGGTGCACAAGAAAATGTGGTGAAGAAAGTGGATGGTGCTTGGCTACTGAAAGATATAACACCTAAAGTCTCTGAAGACAATGGGTGCACAAGCAAGTGTGGTGAAGAAAGCTGATGGTGCCCAACTACCAAAATATATAGCACCTGAAGCCTTAAAGACCTGAAGATAAATAAGCAGCCATCTAGCTGAGAGACAACAAAACCCACATGGAAGAAGCACACCAGCCTATCCCTACTTGATTGCTGAGGACAAATGGGGTGCATTAGAAAAAGTGGTGAAGAAAGCAGATGGTGCCCAGCTATCAAATGATACAGCATCTGGGGTCTTAGAGGCTTGAAGACAAACAGGTAGCCATCTAGCTAACATACAACAAAACCCACAAGGAAAAAGCACACCAGTCTACCCCTACATGAATGCTGAAGACAAAGTGGGTACATAAGCAAATGCAGTGAAGAAAGCTGATGGTGACAAGCTGTCAAATTACATAGAATCTGAGGTCCCACATGCTGGAAGATAAACAAGGGGCCATCTAACTGGGAAACAACAAAGCCCACATGGAAGAAGCACACCAGCCTGTAAGATGACAAGGCGGCGAAGGGATCAGGTATCAGGCATCAAAGACAAAAAAAAAATCATAACATTGTGAATGAGGGGGAGTGCAGAGTGGGAACCCAGGGCCCATCCGGGGGAAATTGGACAGCCCTTGCAGAAGGGCTGCAGGGAGGAGATGAGCTAATCAGAGTGCAGTGTAGCAATGATGAAATATGCAATTTTCTTCTAGTTCTTAAATGGTTCCTCCACCCCACTACCATGATCTCAATTCTACCTTACACATCCGGCTGGACCAGACGATGTACACTGGCACAGATAGGAACTGGAAATACAGTGAACCCAGGACAGATGAACACACCAGGACCAGTGGAGAGAGTGGCGATATCAGGAGGGTGGAGGGAAGGTGAGGGAGAAAGGGGGAACAGATGACAAGGTTATGGCCTCCTCCCTGGAGAACGGACAGCGGAGAAGTGGGTGAGGGAGACGTTGGATGAGGTAAGATATGATAAAATAATAATTGTTTATAAATTACCAAGGGTTCAGGGGGAGGGGGGAAGGAGGGGGAAAATGAGGAACTGACACCAAGGGCTCAAGTGGAAAGCAGGAGCTGTGAGAATGAGGAAATCAACATATGTACTAATGTGCTGGACATAAATGATCTATGTATGCATTGTGATGAGTTGTATGAGCCCCTAATAAAATGATTATTAAAAAAATAAATAAACATAAGCCCTTAATTCAAACTGCATACTAAAAAGTTGAAGAAGCAAATTACTCATTATTATTTAGCCAATTCCAACTCATAGTGACCCAATAGGTTAGTGTATAACTGCCCCTTTGGGGTTTCCAAGACTTTCAAATCTTTATGGGAACAGAAAGCCTCGTCTTTTTCCATAGAGTAACTGATTGTTGTGAACTCTTGACCATATGGTTAGCAGCTCAATGCATAAACCCACAGCATCACCAGGGCTCCAGAGTACCGAAAAGAAATCTGAAACAATAAGAAGATATAGTGGGAAAGCAAACTTTGGCAGAACATACACATTTAATGAAGCTGCTCAGTTCAACCTAGATATCTTGAATGGAGACAAAAGGTACCTTTGAGCAGAAAACAAAAGGAGGACACAAGCAACATGGAGAGAACAGACTGAGACAGAGAAATTAAATAAGTGGTCCCGTAATGGAGTTACGTGCTGGAGAGGAAGTGTATTGGGAGTGGGCAGACCTGGAGCAAAGTGGGGATCATGTGTAGCAGACAATGTGCATACCAGGAATTCAAGAAGAATGCCACCTAAGGCAATAGTGCATACTGAACTGCAGGAAAGCATAGGCAAAAAGTGGAAAGGCTGGTATAAGTTCCACTGAGAAGGAACTCAGAGAAAATACCATGGTATAGGTTTTTTTTTATCACCAGGAATTGGGCCTAAAAAACACATCACCCTCTGGAGATGACTGCAGACTCTGGAGATGACCCTCGGGCCAACCATTCAGTGGATGTTCTCCATAGTCATCTATAGCAGGAGGCATCCATAGGCATAGTTCTCCATTGGGAACCATATAGCCTGAAATGTAAATTCTACTTTTGCCCCTGTGGCAGGAACATTACTTTGGCGGCTAATGCTCAGCTTGGCCTCATCTCTGAGGTGTGCAAGCTACAACCTGATATAATAAATGTGCCCACCCCAGCCTGACATTACAAAAGCAACTTCCCCAACCCTTTAGACACACCCACCCAAACTCGACCCAACAGGCAAACATGCCCTACCCAGAAGCCTGATGCACCCAGTTCTGACCAGCTCAGCAACCATGGTCCCATCTCTGAATCAAAAAGAGCCATAGGCCTTACCCTCATACTTGTTTGGTGTATGTCCCTGGAGCCATAGAGCCCCTTTCCTTGTATTCACACCACACACAAGCACACAAACACACACACACCCACACACAGCACAACCCCTACTACAACCCTGTAGAGAACAGCTCACCAAAGGTCCCTGGCGCCACACCGTAACATGCTTCAGAACTAGCTACATCTCTGAACTGACACCTTACTAGCTTGTTCACTCTGGTCTGGTACAACAGCTAAGCCTCATTAAAGCCAAGTACCACTGACAACCCCAACCAAGGTGACACCACATTCCAACCAACACCAGAAGTCCCCGGACACAGAGAAATGAAGTTGAAGTGCAGGCCAATGGACCTGAACAACCTGTCCTAGAACTAGTACGACAAGTACAAGAGATACTGTGAATCTCGGGAAGAAGCAACAAGGAGTAAGAAGAGCCATCCAAAGAGAAGGGAGAGAGGGTAACCTACAGTTCTACTAAAACATACATACCTACATAAATCATAAGGTCCTGTAGACAACAGAAAATTATAAAACATACAAGAGACAGGAAAGAATGAAGAAAATAAACAAGCAAAGCAAGTAGCCAGAGCAAATAATGTAGTTAGCCAAAAAAATATCAAAGCATAATTGTGGGAAACAGAAGGATTTCTCTCAAGCTGTCTCCCCCAAATATATGCCAGACTTAGCTGCTTG
>NW_022111323.1:4604780-4609279 GCF_000313985.2 Echinops telfairi | reverse complement strand
CAGCCACTGACCTTACAGTTACCAGCTCAGTGTGTAGCCCATTACACCATGAGAGTTCCTTCAAGTTATCCCTAGCAGGTGGGAAATCTGGGGTTTGAATCTAAAAGTCTGTCTCTAAAAGCTAGGGATATAGCCACTACAACCAGGACCAGCTCATTCCTATGCTCATGTCATAGTTACTGAGCCTACTACCTCTACTGGAGGGTTAGACTACAAGGGGCAGATTGACAGAGCTGGGGAAGTCTGGAAAGGCTTCGTGAACAAGGTGTGGTACTGTGAAGGCTGGGTAAGTTTTGGACATTTTCTGTGGAAAGGCGAAGTTCAGTGTCAGATTTTTCTTAGTTCATGCTAAACTATGGAAAGGGAGGGCACTCAAATATGGCCATTTTCTGGTTGCCATACAAACACACAGAATCTTCCAAGTCTTTGGGTGTCTAGGAAGAGAAAGGACAGTGGTACTCAACCTTCCTAATGCCGCGACACTTCAATACAGTTCCTCATGTTGTGGTGACCCCTCAACCATAAAATTATTTTTGTTGCTACTTCATAATTTTGCTGCTGTTATGAATCGTGTGACCCCTGTGAAAGCATCATTAGACCCCCAAATGGGTCGCGGCCCACAGGTTGAGAACCGCTGTTCTAAGTGAAAGGAGGGATGCTGGGCAGAACCCTGGTATTTGTGTCAGGTATTTGTGTCAGGCAGCAGTTATTTCTAGAGGAGTTTGGGCCTCTTTAGGTTACGTGTGTATCCATGTGAATGCACATATATGTACTCATGTGTATATCTCTACCTATATCCATATCTATAAATGGAGAAATAGGGAGGGGGAAGAAGAGAGCAAGAGAAACACTATTTACTTCTCTCTATTCAGTTCCAAATCCAGACTACTTGAGAGGACTCCATCTCTTCTTTCTGATCTTGTCCTCAGAGAGGCAGCCACAACTCTTCTCTGAGACTTGTTAGAAACTCTCTTAAAGCCTATGCATATGTGTGCAAAGTATGTAGCACTGGGCCTGCCATATAGTAGACATTCAATACATTGGACTGTTATTATTATCCACCCCCACCATCATTCCCCCACATCATTTGTACCCCCATATGGCCAGTCCATACCAAAATATCTTCAGAGAGGCCCAGGTGCCTTCATTCCTGGCAGCAACAGAGACATGGTGGCAAGTCTTAGATAGGACCCAGGTCAGTCCTGTGCATTCTGGCAGGTGTGGGCAGGCCAGCTTCTCATGGGACTCGGGTTCTCATGGGTACTGAGATCTTGGAGCAGAGGGAGCAATTGCATTTAGGAATAGGAAGGACATAGCTGGGAGTCAGTAAGCCATCGATTCAACCCTAAGTTTGCCATGGACTTTGCCATAGACTTGTGAAGATCTATGGAGAATCTATGGAGCAATGATATGGATAAGCATCTGGGGTGGCTGAACCGAAAGTCTTTGAAGTACCTCATCACTTGGTCATTCTATGAGTATGAGAAGATGGAGGAGAGGGATGTGAGGGAACAACAGTCTCTTTACACTCTATCAGGGGGACAATGCAGCCAGAATATGACTTCGTGTCCTTTTGGTAACTGAGCTAATATAATAAACTTGTGGATGAGGCAAGTGTTGAGCAGGAAGCCACTTTGTTGGCCAGCATATTAAAGTAGGGGGCAAGTGCAACCAATGGGAAATTGCTTTCTTATGTCTTCCTCCAGAACAGCTTCCCTTGGCAGGATCTGGGGTTAACAAATAAAGACCAATGAAGTCTCAGCCATGTGTATGCTGCCAGTGGTAAGCAGTAACCCCTAGGGACCTGGGAAAGATGAGGTACATCCTGGGTAACAGCTGAGGAATGTTGTCAGTGTCTTTGCCTTTTTCCCTTCCAAGAATTAGTCTGGAGTATAAGGGAAAGCCACCCAGTGGTCCACCAACTCTGGGCAGGGCTTGGGAAGGAGGTTTGTTTCCGTTCAGTGCATACAGAACACAGGCTTTCTCACCCTTGACACTCATTGATGACTCCTCCAGAAAGAACTTGAAAATTTGCTTTCTCTGATATTTTAGTGCTACAGTACCATCCTTCGTCCCCCCCCCCCCATTCCCAGTATACTGGATGAACCTCTTGTCTTAAGTATCCATTTCCTGATCAATAACCTGATTAGAATAAGATGATCTTGATGAACTCCAAGAGCCCTTCCAATATTGTGCTTATAAGAGCTAGAGGTTATATTAAATGTTCTAGCTTTCTTTACCTAGATTTCAGGAAAAAGCTGATGCTGTGTTACTCTCCTGCATCTCTATGTTCAGACTGAGCACTCTGGCCCACTTCCGCTGATTTCCCTCAAGATCCTCTCTAACCACACTGAAGTCTCCTTCCAAAGTCAAATCGTATTTTATTCTTCCTTAAACCTCCGTTATTTCTAGAGGAGTTTGGGCCTCTTTAGGTTACGTGTGTATCCATGTGAATGCACATATATGTACTCATGTGTATATCTCTACCTATATCCATATCTATAAAGGGAGAAATAGGGAGGGGGAAGAAGAGAGCAAGAGAAACACTATTTACCTCTCTCCGTCTACATAGTGTAGCTGAATGTAAACACATTCCCAGGACCATGTCCACAGTCATCAGGCAAACTTTGCATGGGACTTAGCCATTTTTAGTCTTGGTGTTCTTAGCTATAAAAATATGTACTTCATAAGCCTCATGAGGCTTAATTTATTTATTTAACAGAGATGGATGAAACATTTACCACAAGCTAAGGACAGTTCTAAGTACTGGAATTAAATGAGATAATACATATAAAATTCTTAGTTCCATGACTAACCTGTGATAAGAACTTAGTAAATATGAATGATTTCTCCTTCATTCTTGTGGTAGTTACATAATTTCATGTCAACTTGATATATGAAAGTGTAGGGGTGGAGACTAGCCTGTCAATCAAGTCACAGCCTGATCTACCTCCTTGTGGGAGTGGCCTCCTCATAAGGAGGGTCCTGGGAACCTCCCTTTCTCTCTTTGCCTTCACCTTGCTGTTGAGGAGCCATATTGAGATCTGCATGAGCCTTTTGATTCGGCTACCACCATTGGATCCACACAACCCTGCACCCACTGGCCTGTGATCCTCCTGCATTCTGCACCATTTCATGGGGCTGCATGAGTCTGAAGAGGGACTTATAGACTAGTATCAGACTTAGGGATTTGAGTTGGATATTATTGATGCATGATTATTTCTTAATATAAAGCACTTTCTTATACATATATGAGAGTCTCTGGATTTGTTTCTCTCGTCAACCGGGACTAGCACAATCCTCAAAGTAATTGCTACTATGTTCCATAAACTACTATAAGCATTTTTATTAATATAGTTCTTTTAACAACCCTTTGCAGTGCGTACTATTATCACCTCCACTTTACAAATGAAGACACTGTGCTACCAAAAGGTAAAGTAATTGGCTCAAAACCATAATGCCAGTAAATGGCAGTCTGGCCCAATATACATTCTTGCTTGCAGTTTTTCTGAAATAACTAAACTCACTTCCCCAAGTCATAAGATAAATGTATATGCACATATTATATATACATACATTTAGGCTGAAAACATATTATTTATGATCGGTACCCCCAGTTCTGTACTGCTTCCACAAACATGAAATGATGTTCCCTCCACATCCTTGCAGTTCTTCTCTCTCACCAGCATCACAGATACATACCCCTACTCCACATGGATCTGTCCCTACCCTTGCTGAGCACACAAACTTGTGCATGCCTGCTGATACGGTCTCACTTACACACCCCTTCCTCAGGTTTAATGGCCAGAATATAGATGGGTAAATGAGAAGGAATTTTATCTGTAATTTGAGCCTGTGAAGTAGGATCAACTGAGATAGGCATAGGTAATGGGGATAATGCCAAGGAGGATTGCTATGGCCCAAGACAAAGAATTAGGGAGAGAGGTGGCATTAGCAATAGCAGCAAGAGAAGAATCTAGCATCTGCATAAGCCTTTCAAGATAGAAGTAGACTGGGTTGGGGATGTGGGGGAGGATTATACTTTCAAGTACTTTCTCAAGTCGTATAGTTTCCCTTGCTGCCTAAAGCCCAGAGTCTGCAGGACAGAAGTGGAGTAGCAGAGTGATTTAAGGACTGAAACTTTAGAGTCAGGAGGAACCAGTATCCAAGCCTGACTCCTCAGCTGTGTGACCTTAGGCACATTATTCAATGTCTCTGGACTTCTGTTTTCTCATCTAGAAAATGGAGATAATTACAACTACTTTACAGAGTTGTAAGAATGAAATAAGATGATAGAGTAACAAGCTGAGTGTAGGGCCTGATACATAGTAAGTGCTCAAGAACTTTATTACGTTTGTTTACAACCATCAATTTCAAGAAGTTCCCTGTAAAAACAGCACAGTGGAGTCATCTGACTTCCTCTTACTTCTCCTTCTCCTTCTTCTTCTTCTTCTTCTTCTTCTTCTTCTTCTTCTTCTTCTTCTTCTTCTTCTTCTTCT
>NW_022111323.1:4603061-4604680 GCF_000313985.2 Echinops telfairi | reverse complement strand
CACTCTTATCGGCATTTCATCAACATATGCAATTCATGACTTTAATCATATCAAAAAGTGTTATGCAATCATCACCACAATCAATTTTAGAACATTTTCTTCTTCCTTGTGCTCATTGTTATTAGTGTAACTTTTAAAAAGTGTGGCAAAAATATATACAACAAAACATTCTCAGCTTCAACAACTTCTACATGTATAATTCAGTGCCATTGCTAATACTCTTCATGTTGTACAATTACTATTGATATCCTTTCTGAAATTATTCCACCAACATTAACATAAGCTCAACGCTCCTTAAGCAAATACTAGTCTTCCTTCACCCATGGTAGCAATAGGTCAAGCATGGTTTCTTTCTCTCTTTTTTGGTAGTTTTCATGATAAAATATCATAATATCATTCACATATCATACACTTTCATAGCTAAATCACTTTTAAAAACAGTTTTATATGCATCATGAAAATCTGTTCTAATGCTACCTTCTGCATTCTTTGGCTACTCCCAATTCTCTTTCCCCTCCCCCAACCCCCAGTCCCCGATAAACCATTGCATCAGTTATTGTCTCTCTGCAGCTACTCCTTCTGTGCCCAAAGCTGCTTTCTATGAAATGGAGGTTAGATATACCTCCTCTCTCTCACCCTTTTACTAATTCCCACACTAGCCATCCCTTTCGCAGCACTCTCTACTACTCCGCTGGAATTTACAATTTGTTGCAATGGCCCACACAGAATTTACTAACAATATTCATGATTATGGAGTTTATTGGGCAAGTAATAGACTACAATTCAGTATCGGACATGGCGTAAAATAGAGTTCTTCAGTGAAGACAGTCTCATCCAAGCCCACATCTAGGTTTTTCCCTAACCCTCAGCTTCTTTGCCCACTTCCCCTCAGCTCCTTAATCCCTCAAGCCATTAGGCCTTATAGTCCAAACTGGCCTCTGCTCAGTTTGAATAAATATAACAAAGCTCTTTGGCTCTACCAATAAGTGCCCAAAGACACCCCTTTTTGCTCATAAGTCTCAGCTCAAAGGTCCTCAGCTCTTTAGCTCCATGATTTGGCAAGTCTAGCTGTCTAACTAGGACCCAGGAATACCCACTCCACAAGTAAGCTTCCTTCCTAAAGCTGCTCACCTCTCTTACTCTATGGACTGGGAAACCCACTGCACCCTTACCTGTTGGTCTCCTAGTTCTGTTCTCTCTACTGCTGCGTCTCTCTATTTTTCATCATTTCCAGTGTTACTACCTCTTTCTCTGTCTCCTGGGATTAAGATATTCTCAGCATAAGGATCCTGAGTCCAAAGGATGTGCTCTGTTCCCAACTATTCTTTCTTGATTGTAGTGAAGTAGCCGCTTTCTGCCTGCGGGATGGCTCATTTTAATCCTAGAGGGATGGCAAAACTGACCAATCCCCTGCTTAGCGTTATGTGTATCATATTTGCATGATGTCACCCCCACAAGGTTGCCATGTATCAGTTTGCATTATTAGCAAGCTGTCCAACCCTTTTGGTTGGTCTCAAGTACTTTACTCATATTTGCATAATCCCACCCAATAATTTGGTTAAAGTCACAAGACATAAGGAGAAAGGTCATATAAAAATGATCCATAGCTTTTAAGACCC
>NW_022111323.1:4589127-4601059 GCF_000313985.2 Echinops telfairi | reverse complement strand
TACTTAACCATCCAAAAGACCACAGAAGGTCCAATTTCCAGCCCAGTTACCCAACTAGGATAGCAGACATAGAAGATTCATTTATGCAACGTGCACAAGGTACAAATGCACTTATGGCAGTATATATATATGCATTCACATCCACACTCCCAATTATCCCTTGCTTTAATAGACACATACAAAGACATTCATGCAGGATCGTCGGGGTGTAAGTGCATACACATATTTTCAGTAGCACACTCATTAGCAAAACACAGATATATGTTGTAATTTTGAACAAAGTGTTGTTCTTCTTTTGGTTTTCTTACTTGCATAACAGGGATGATATCAATCCTTGCCTTAGGATCATATTAGATAATTCACATGAAAGGGTAGTATAACCTGGAAGTGCTATGCTGTCAATTCTGCCTACAAAATAACCCTTAAATCCATCCCCACCCCTCACCCCGTTTTGTGGTCACTATTCTAGCCCAAGACAGCATCATCCCTCACCTGGGCCACTACAGTATCTATCTTCCTCACGGGATTCCCTGCTTCTACTCCTGATACTATACAAACCGCTGGCCACTCTTCCAGGGTCACTTTGTGTGTGTGTAAGCGTGTGTGAGTGAAAATACGATAAAACTTATGGCAACTCGACAATTTCTACATGCCTAATTTCATGACACTGATTACATTCCTTTTGCTGTGCAACCATTCTCACTATTCTTTCCCAAATCCTTCCACCACCATTACTATAACCTCACTATACTTGAGTAAACTTGCTCCTTTCTTCTTCCTCTTAACCCTGGTAGCTATTAATAATCTATGTTTTCTATATATGTTCTTATAAATGAGATTTTACAGTATTTGTCCATTTGTGACTAACTCAATTCACTCAGCCTGATATCTTCCAGGTTCTATGCTGTAGCATGTATTGGGATTTCCTTTCTCTTTAATATTCTATTCAAGGTACTTTTATAAATACTTTAGCAGTGAGATCAATTCCCTGCTGAAAAGTTCCTGTGGTAACTAATGATTTTATTTATTTTATGCTCCAGAAGACATTGAGTACAGAGATCAAGTTCTATAGCCAGATTGCTTGGGTCCCATTCTGCCTCCATTTTGTGCTTGCACTGCGATGTTGTGCAAGCCATTTTACTTCTCTGTGCCTCTGTGTCTGTCCTCATCTGAGAAATAGGGCAAATATTAAACCCTTCACTTGGGGTGATTGTGACAATTATTTGAGCTGACACATATAAATGAGGTTTGGCACAATACTATTATTCTTATATCATACGATTGGTTTCCAAGCTCTTCACCCTCTTGCAGCTGCTGATCTTTCTAGTCTTAGCTTCAATGGCATCTTCTCTAGGTAATGGAAACACTGCCATTTAGTTCCAGGAAAATGAGGGCCATGTTTATTTTTGTATTGGAATCTGGCACATAGTACTCCAAAAACCAAACCCACTAATGTTAAGTTAATTCCAATTCATAGGAAGCATATAGGACAGAGCAGAACTACCTCTAGGGTTTCCAAGGCTATACATGTTTACGGAAGCAGATCACCACATCTTTCTCACACGGAGTCATTGGTGGGTTTGAACCAGCAATCTTTTGATTAACAGCTAAATGTTTTGAACCACTATACTACCATAGCTTCTTGGCACATAGTTGTTGTTAGGTGTCATCAAGTTGGTTCTGACTTGTAGAGATTCTATGTACTACAGAATGAATCACTGCTGAGTCTGGTGCCATCTTCACAATTGTTGTTATGTTCAAGTCCATCATTGCTGTTCCTGTGTCCATTTATCTTGTTGTGGACCGTCCTCTTTTTCTCTATCACTCCACCTTGCCAAGAATGATGTGTTTTTCAGGACTGTTCTCTCCTGATACCAGGTCTCACTATTTTGCTTCTAAGGAACATTCTAGCTGTGCTTACTCCAGGACAGATGTTTGTTCTTTTAGCCCCTTAGACCCTTGCTGAATGGATGGGATTTCTAACATATATGTTGTACTCTGAGAGAAGAGCAGGGGCATCTGATGTATTAAAGGGCATAGGTGTGGTGAGGCCAGAGAACTGTGCCTAGGTGCACAGTTCTAGGTGCATGTGTCTATGGCCCAATGCAAAGGAAACCAAAAATTTGATGGTGAGACAATAAGGGGCTCCGATGTTTTCCATCTTGGCTCAGAGCTTTAATTTTTTTAATGGAAAGTGAATCTTCAGGCTTTGCTAAGTTTTCATTTGGTTCAGGGACCACCATACCGGAAAAAGAAGGCTTTAGAAGGAATATAGGAATGGAACACATTTCTTGAGCATCTACTACGTACCAGGTAAAATATTAGTGGCTTTGTTTGCTGTTGTTTTGTTTTGCTCATACAGATTTTTAGATTCTGTGGGTCACTAAAACCACGCTAACCCAGACTGCCTTGGAGATAGATATAAAAGGCCAGAGGTGAAAGTTAAGACAAAGGCACAGAGGCACACAGCTTATGAATAAAGAGTGGCAGAGCACAGAGAAGCCAGACAAACAGATGGAGAGGGGGGGTGAGAAGAAGAAAGGGGATAGGGAAAATGGGAGACTAATGGATGTGGGAAGAAAAGAATGGCCTTGATTCTCTCTGGTCCTTTCTCTGATTGTGCCTGTACTAGTAATGAGATGAAAAAACAAAATAAATCTTCCAAAGCAGAGTCTCACTGAACCATGGACCAATATTTAGTTAAAGTGAAATGATAAGGCTGTGAATTTGAGCCCTAGAGCTAGTTGTTTTCTTTTTGGTTACAGGGCTGGTGAACACTGGCCAGCGGTCACTTGGGAGCAGCAGCTACCTGGTCTTCTTTCCTTTACATGGTTACTGTCTAAATAACATATATTCCACTGCTAACCTAGTACTGCCTACTCCTCAGGAAGAGGCTGTCAGTCAATAACCCTAGGGCCTTGAGAACATTCAGTGATGGGTATAGCTTGTGGCTCCCTGGAACAGGTGTGTAGCATTCACTTCTTTCTTCATACATTTCCTGAGGCCCTATCCTGTGGCAGACACTGAATAATGGAGGGGTTATTTTAGCTTCCTTTAATAAGTGCGCCGAGAGGAAAAGAAGCTTGCTCCAATTACACATCTATAAAGCAGTGGATCAGGAACTTCAGCCAATACACTATCTCATCAAGAAGAAGCACAGGAATTTGAGGATGCAACATGGTCCAGGCCTGAAAGGGCCCTGGAAAATGGATCCCAAGAGGGGAAAGTATACCCAGAATCACAAAGGTTATGAAGTGTCAGAACAGATTGGAACATAACACTAATCTGATATTGATTCCATGGTATCATTTCAGAGGTGCGGGAAATGCCTTTGGTATTTGGATACCAAATTGTTGACCTTCGGAACCATGTTGATGTTTTTGTGGAACTAACAGTACCATGTGTTGGAATTTGGGATTGTCTTGGCAAAATTGATGCTGTCTAACTGACACCACAACCTTTTACCCTAGAAACAGGCAAGTCCTTGAGCAAGGAAGTGAAGGTGACTCAAAGTAGCTTTCCCAGTGTCATCAGAGAACAATGTCTCCTAGAGGAGCAGGAAGAGCAGGAGTTGCCGTGGTGCCACCCACAGAAGGAAAAGTGCTACTTAAAAGTGGCTCAATTCATTTGTGTAAGCCAGCTGTAATGAAATGATTTTGTCCCAGAGTGCTTATGCAAATGAATTCAAGGTGACTAGCCTGATTGGCAACCACCCTTGCCTACACTTCTGAACTTGTAAGAGATGGCCTCCTTGGAGCTTTCCTTTGAATTCTATTAATAAGACAAAGTTGTCATGAACCCCCTGCAAATCTCTGACAGATATTCCTACATGTAGGAGAGATCTGCCTGACTGGTAGTAGGAAGATATGGTAGCCTGATTGGCAACCACCCTTGCCTACACTTCTGAACTTGTAAGAGATGGCCTCCTTGGAGCTTTCCTTTGAATTCTATTAATAAGACAAAGTTGTCATGAACCCCCTGCAAATCTCTGACAGATATTCCTACATGTAGGGAGAGATCTGCCTGACTGGTAGTAGGAAGATATGGGCAACAGTACCAGTAAGGGATCTTACGGTATTCCCAGGTAAGTATCCTCACATCTCTGAGGCCCTGCCAAAAGAGGAGAGATGGCACTTGATATTCATTACATACCTGAGCAAACCCCAACCATGAGATTGTCCTGGTTAGGTCAGTCCACCATTGTAAGTTTTGACTTTTATGAATACAGGAGGAGGTGACAAACCTCATGGTCTCCTATTTACACCTTGATTACATCCTTGGGAAATGATCCAGGCCACATTATTCCTGGCAGGCTTCTGGGAAGACCCACAGCACTATGGACCACACTAGAGTAAAATATGCCAGGCTAGGGAATATCCCTTCTAGATCAGCCTGGATTCATCAATATCTCCCAAACCAGGCAACTCCCAATCAAACCAGTATGATCCCCAACCCCTACTCATTTCTTTTATATTCAGGTAAATCCACACATGACAGTACCCATAGCCAACTCCAGTTCTCCTTATCTAAAGCCTCTAAGAGTGTTGCTATTTTCCTCCAAAACCAGGAATATTTTGAGCCAAGATAAGAGAAGAATCAATTGAGAGGTAATGAGGGTGCTATGCTGTGATAGTTGTTCTCTAGGGCTGAGCTTTTAATCTCTCTCTCTCTCTCTCTCTATATATATATATATATATATATATATCAATCAAAACATAGTTATAAATTATAGCCCCATCCAGTCAAAAAGAGTAAAAAAACAATTAATTTTACATTCCTCTGACTTTCTGTGTCTTTATTATTTGAAAAAATAATTCGTTAACTGTGGAACTCTAGAAGCACTTACATAGACCCTCAGACTTTCTTTTTAAAAATTGGATAAAATATTCTCTTTTAGAAACTCTCCCAAGCTACTCCCCAAGGGGAAGCAGAGCACTTTATTGCTTTTTCCCCCCATATACCCTTAAAAATTACCAGGGCACAGAATGGAAGAGAACATAAACCTACTCGCTCCATCTGCTTCATTAATCTCTTTGTTTCAGAGAGAGGACGAACATAAATATAGCTTCCATGTATCCCAATTCCTTGTTTTTCCTCCTTTTCCTTCCATTCTTTCTCCTGTCCTCTCTTTCTTTCTCCTTTTTGCATTTGCTTTCCATTTTAATGGCAGAAACCTTTCGGTAAGCAAAGATTAGTGTGAAAGCCCAATACTGAAACAGATGACAGAAAGTTTGTTCTCATGGAGAGGCCATGGGACTACATAAGTCCATCTGCTTGGCTCCCATTTGTACTCTAAGCCCTGGCAGTATCTACAGGGACTTCAAGAAACAGAGTTTGGAAACCACTGGCATTGTAAGTTTTGACTTTTATGAATAGATGTCTCTGGTTCCGTTTCATGTTACTACCCCTTTATTCTTTTTCTTCCCTCATTTTGGTCTCCTCATTGCTCCTTTCCTCTCTCCCCATCTCCTTCAGTGCATGTGGGCCTACCTTGTAGAAGTCTAGGCTCAGTCTGGCACTGATTCCTTTGTCTGGGGGTTGGCAGAGGCTTCTTTCCAGAACTGGGCAGTGATTTGGGCTGGACAGTGCTTGCCAGTCATGTGTGCAGAGGGCCTGGAGCCAAGCCTTCCTGCCCAGACTTTTAAACTGAAGATCAAGGCAGTGGTGAACTAAGGCATATTTGGGGGCTTTTTGTTGCTGCCTGGAGTGATTAAAGAAGACCAAGAACAATATCCATTTCAGACACATCCTTGTATAAAAACCTGAAATAAAATCACTTTCTGCTCTAAAGAGTGTGACCAGGTAGTTGAAGGAACTATGTGTGGAGATCTTGCTTAAAGGACAGAAACTCCTATGGAATGTTCCAAAAGGACTTCCAAAGGGGCCCTGTTTGACTATGGCCAGGGAAACAAGGATATTCAGGGGCTGGATGGCAAGATTCTACCACAGAGTGGGGCCACCTGGACTGTTTCCTTTGATTGGCTACTGAGGATATAGTCCTGAATATACAGATCCTTGCTCTCATAGAGCTGACATGCTAGTCAGGAGAAACATTTTGTTTTTAGGTGCACTTGAGTCTGTCCTGACCCATAATGACCCTATGCAATACAGAATAAAACACTGCATGGTCCTGTGCCGTCCTCACAATTGTTTCTATGCTGAGCCTACTGTTGCAGACAATGTGTCAATCCAGCTCATTGAGAGCTTTTTTCTCTGTTGCTGCCTTTCCTCTTTTTGGCTGCCTCTCTATTTCACAAAGCGTGATGTTTATTTCCAGGGTATGATCTCTCTTGATAATACATTCAAAGTATATGAGACAATGTCTGTCTATCCTTGCCTTGTCTTTTTCCAAGATAAATTTGTTCTTTTGGCAGTCCATGACACTTTCAGTATTCATTGCCAATACCACAATTCAAAAGCACCTTTTCTTTGGTCATCCTAATTCAGTGTCCACATTTCATATATATATGAGGTAATTGAGAATACCATGGCTTAAGTCAGGTACACCTTAGTGCTCAAAGTAACATCCTAGCTTTTAAATATTTTAAAGAGGTCTTGTGCAGTAGATATACCTAATGCAATGTGTCCTTTGATCTCTTGCTTGCTGCTTCCATGAGCATTGATTGTGAACCCAAGCAAGATGAAGTCCTTGACAATTCCAACATTTTCTTCACTTATCATGATGTTCCATACTAGTCCAGTTGTGAGGATATTGATTATCTTTACATTGAGTTGTAATCCATACTGAAAGCTGAAATTTTATTTAAAAAACCACTTTATTGGGAGCTCTTACAGATATCATAACAATCCAGATATCAATCGTATCAAGCAAACTTGTACATATGTTGCCATTGTCATTTTTAAAACATTATCTTTCAACGTGAGCCCTTATTATCAGCTCCTCTTTTTTCCCTCCCTCCCCCGCCCTCCCACCCTGGTGAACCCTTGATAAACTATGTATTATTATTATTATTATTTCATATATTACACAGTCTGCTGCATCCCTTCACCCACGTTTCTGTTATTCGTTCAGGGGTGGTGGTGGTTATACATCCATCATTACTATCGATTCCCTCTTTCACACACACACCCATCCTCCCCCTACCCTAATGAGATCACTATTCTCATTACTGTTTCTGAGGGGTTTATCTGTCCTGGCTTCCATGTGTCAAAAGCTCTTACCAATGTACATACTCCAGTCTAGTAGGATTTGTGAGGTAAAACTGGTGTCATGATAGTGGGGGGAAGGAAGCTTTTAAAACCAGAAGAATGTTGTGTGTTTTTCAGTGCCGTACTGCACCTGGCTGAATCAACACTTCCGTGTGACCCATCTGTAAGTGCATGTCCAACTGTCTACAGATGGGCTTTGGGTCTCCACTCTGACCCCTCTCCTTCACATTGATGTAATTGTTACCTTTTCATCTTCTGATACCTGATCCCGTCGACACCTCGTGATCACACAGGCTGATGTGCTTATTCCACATGGACTTTGTTGCTTCCCTGCTAGATGGACACTTGTTTAACTTCAAGCCTTTAAGATCCCAGGTGCTATATATTTTAATAGGAAAGCTGCAATTCTTGATCTTCATCAGCAAGTCCCGCAAGTCTTCCTCACTTTCAGCAAGCAAAGTGTCATCTGCATATTGCAGATTGTTAATAAGCCTTCCTCCAGTTCTGATGTTGCATTCTTTTTCATAGAAACCAGCTTCTCTGAATACTTGTTCTGCATACAGATTGAATAAGTATAGTGAGAGAATGCAACTCTGATGCACACCTTTCCTGATTTTAAACCATATAGTATTCCTTGTTCTGTTCCTACAACTGCCTCTTGATCCTTGTACAGGTTCCACATGAGCACAATGAAGTGTTCTGGAATTCCTATTCTTCTCAGGGCTATACATAGTTTGTTATGTATAGCATGCAGTCAAAAGAATTTACGTAATCAATGAAACCTAAGTGTACACCTTTCTGGTGTTCTCTGCTTTCAGACAACATATATCTGACATCAACAATGCTGCCCCTTGTTCCATATTCTCTTCAGAATCCCACCTGAACCTCTCAATGTACTGTTGTCAATGTACTGCTGCAACCATTGCTGGATGATGTTCAGCAAAATTTTATTTTCATGTGATGTTAATTATATTGTTCTATAATTTGAGCATTATGTTGGTTAATATTTCTTTGGAATGGGTATAAATATAGATCTCTTCCAGTCCATTGGTCAGGAAGCTGTCTTTTAAATTTCTTGGCATAGATGAGTGAGTGCTTCCAGTGTTCATCACCTTATTGAAACAATTTAATTGGTATTACATCAACTCCTGGAGCCTTGTTTTTAGCTAATGCTTTCAGTACAGTTTTGACTGTGCCTTCAGTACCATTGCATCTTACTCATATGCTACCTCTTAAAATGGTTGAATGTTAACTTGTTCTTTTTTATGCTGTAACTTTATTTATCCTTCCATCTTCTTTGGATGCTTTGTGCATCATCCAATATTTTCCTCATATTTTCAATATTGCAACATGAGGCTTTACATTTTTCTTAAGTTATTTCAGTTTAAGATACGCTGAGCTTGTTTTTCCTTTTGGTTTTCTAACTCTAGATCTTTGCACATTTCATTATTATCATTTACTTTCACATCTTGAGCTGCCCTTTGAAAATTTCTGCTCAGGTCTTTGACAATCATTTCTTCCATTTGCCTTAGCTACTCTACTATCAAGTAGAGTCTTCTCTGACATCTACCTTGATATTTTTCCCTTTTATATTTTTCTTTTAAATGACCTTTTGCATTCTTCATGTATGATGTTCTTGATGCCATCCCCCAGTTCATCAAATAATCTCTTATTTATGTTTCATGCAGCAAAACTGTTCTTGAGATGTTATTGAATTTTGGGTGGGATATCTTCAAGCTTTCAATTTAGTTCTTGTAAATTTGTTTTCATTTTCTTCAGCTTCAACATGAATTTACAAAGGAACAATTGATAGTTTGTTCCTCAGTCAGTCGCTGGCCTTGTTGTAGCTGCTAATGTTGAGCTTCTGTATCTTCCCTTATGTGGTAGTTACATAATCTGGTGTCAATTTGAGGATTAAGAGTGTAAGGGTGGAGTCTAGCCTGTCAATCAGCATATAGCCAATGAGGCCCTTTGTGGTCATGGCCTTCTTCTAAGGACTCTGGTAACTCCTTTATTTTCTCTTTCGAGGTGGGAGACACTATCTCTCTCTTGGCTCACTCCCTTGAAGACTCTGTACTGATAAGGCTCCCTCCCTGTGAGACATCCCTGTGAAGATGACACATGAAGAGAGGCTGATGGAGCCAGACCTCTGGAAACCACGTGGTGACCCCTGCCAGCGCAGCGCTGAAATGCTTATAACACCACTGGATTCACAACACTTCCCACTCCCTGGTCTGTGATATTCCTGTATTTGGCGTCATTGCATGTGTTTTGTGAATCTGAAGAGGACTTTATAGATTGGTATCAGACATATGGACTAATATCTGACTTATGGTCTTGATCTGGTCTGGGATGGGATGTTTTCTTAATATTCAATTGCTCTTGTATATAAAGCTCTTTTTATACACATGAGTATCCATGAATTTGTTTCTCTACTCTACTTGGACTAACATATCTTACCACAGATGTAGTCAATTTCATTCCCATGTATTCTATCTGGATATGTCTACATTCCTTTTGTGTTGTTGAGAAAAGGTATTTGTGATGAGGAAGTAATTGGTCTTTCAAAATTCTATCATGCACTCTCCAATTTCATTTCTATCACTAAGACCATGATTTCCAACTACTGTTCCTTCAATTTCAGATTGAAGCTATTGATACAATTCTTCAATTTCTGTGTCACTAGCTTTAGTTATTGTTGCATAAGTTTGAACAATAGGTATATTGATTGGATTTCCTTGTATGCAGTTAGATATTATCCTATTACAGACAGCATTGTACTTCAAGATAGGTCTTGAAAAACCTTTTTTATGATGAATGCAAAGTCATTCCTCTTGACTGTGTCATTCCCAGCATAGTAAACCATATGGTTTTCTGGCTTAAAATGGCCAATACAAGTCCATTTCACCTCTCTGACTCCAAGGATATTGGTATTTATGCATCCCATTTCATTTCTAACAATTTCCAGTGTCCTAGAGACATACTTTGTACATTCCAAGTTCCATTTATTAACTGATATCTGTACCTTTTTATTCTCATTTTGAGTCATAAATCATCAGCAAAAGAAAATCCCAATGGCTGATCTTTCACAGGTTTTACTCTATCCGTGTTATTATGGTTGACTCTCTGTTGTGAATACAGCTATACCTCAGTCATATTTTGAGTGCCTTCTGACTTCAGGGGCTCGTCTTCTCATCCTATCTCTGACACAGTTTTGCTTCTATTCATTAGATTTTCTGTAATTGACTGTGTTTTGATGCTATCCATAAGGGTTTTCCATGTCTAATTTCCCGCAAGGGGACAATCTATTTCTTCTTCATAGTTTGTTCTTAGTCTAGAATCTCTACTTAGAACTTTTCTCTTTGGGTGACCCTGCTGGTATATGAAATGCTAATGACATGGTCTTCAGCATCACAGGAACACATTAGCCACCACAGTACAGCAAACAGATAGACAAATGGTGCATAATTATGACAAGAAGCCCCATACATCTCACATTTGGTATGATTTAGTAGATTATTTGGGGGGTCTGAGAATGCTCAATTTTTCCTCATATAAATTAACATTAATTTCTTTATCACTCTATGCTATTTCAGCTTATAAAACATTTCAAGAGCTCTATATGCTTTGGTTCCTGGTTGGTGGTTCCTGGTTGGTGCTTCCTGGTAGCAGCCGTGGCACATCACAGTTAATTGACATTCCATGATGCTTGGTGGTTTTGAGACTATGGAAGTATATGAAGATGACCTTTATCATGAAGGATCATCTAGTGAAAGTGTCGATAGCAAGGTGGAATTTCACCTCTACAGCCAAGTACATTATGCCCAAGGTCTTGCTAATGTCAGAGAAGGGAAACATGAAGAAATGATCTCTGAGAATTCTGAATTACTGAGTAGAAAACCAAATCAGCAGAATCTAATTGTTGTTTCTGATAGTGAGGTCATCCAGCTGTCAGATGAGTCCGAGGTCATCACTTCGTCTGATGAAGATGTATTTATAGATGTTAAAGAAAGAATACTGAAGTACAGTCACAAGAAGAGACCCGGGGTACTCCTGCTTCTCTTCATTCTAAGGAGTTGGCTGATAAGAAATATAAGAGGAATATTGAGAAGCCCAAACCTGAAAAGAGACCAGGTATGCTCCAAGAAGTCATGATTATAGAGGCCAGCTCCAGTGAAGAGGAAGACAGCAGCATTTCAGAAAGTGATAATGTGGAAAGCTGGATGCTTCTGGGATGTGAAGTAGATGATGATATCCTTCTGAACCTTGTGGGATGTGACAGTTCTATTCATGAAGCAGAAGATGGTGTAAACTGGTTCATCGGTGACAAAGACATTGAGGCCCAGATATGTCATAATAGATCATCTGGAAGATGGACCCAATGATATTATTCAGCCAACAAAAACATTACCTTTAGGAACTGTGATAAATGTGGCCATTTGTCAAAAAAACTGCCCCCTTCCACAAAAAGTCCACTCCTGCTGCCTCTGCTCAGAGAGAGGACACCTCCAGTATGCCTGTCCAGCCCGCTACTGCTTAGACTATTCTTTGCCTATGTCTTCCAGTAATAGATGTTTTGAAAGATCTTCATGGAGAAGATGATGTGCCTGATGTGATATGATAGGCCACTATGCTGATGCTTGCCCAGAAATCTGGAGGCAGTATTACCTAACGACCACACCAGGACCACCTAAAAAGCCGAAGACCCCTTCTAGGCAATCAGCCTTAGTGTATTGCTACAACTGTGCACAGAAAGGTCACT
>NW_022111323.1:4587674-4588858 GCF_000313985.2 Echinops telfairi | reverse complement strand
AAAAAAAAAGAAACTCACAGAGATGCGGTGGTAAGCAGGAGCAGGAGAGAGTGAGAGAGGCACCCGAAGGCCGACAGGTGGCATGAAGTAGACGAGGACTTTCCCCAGGGGCCCCAGACTCCACCAGAAGCCTCACAAGTCCCCTCTCTGCTCGGCACATGACCACAGGTCAAGAGAAGAAAAGCCGTCCAAAGAGGCCAAGCAGGGCAAACAGAAAAAGGAGAGAGGCCTGGGCGATGATGAGCACAATAATTTATTTCTTATTAAGCAGAGGGAAAAAAAATCTAAGTTCTGAAACCACTTTGGATCTGACTGTCTTTCCACTGTTCACCTCTCTCTTTGTCATATCAACAAGCCTCTGGCACCATTTTTATTACCTTTCATGAAATAGAGTCTGGTTTGGGGCTTTGTTTGTAAATCTCAGCCACACATAGAGCCACTGAACGAAGAACAAGGGGATCTTAGTCCTCTGTAGCCAACAGGCTCTTAGGTAAGAAAACAGAAGGATAAATCCACGTGTTCCCTGTTCTAATGCCATTTGTGTAGAATTGATCTTTTCAAGAAAATGTTGACAGAGATACACATATATTTTAATATTAATGCCCATCTAGTGAAATGTATCTGCAAAGTGGGTGTGAAAAATTCTAATGAAACTATCAGCAAAGTGAGTAGGGAAATTAAACCCTTGAGGGAAGAGAACACTGATTTAAAAAAAAAAATAGTCAAGCCATTTTAGTGTTCTCTCTCTCTTATTTTATTTTTTTCAACATTCGAAAGGCTAGTAACCTTTCTCAATCCAAACCCAGTTTTTCTTCAGAAGCCAGTGCCAGCATCTTCCTTTGGTCACAGTCACAGATTGGCGGCCTGGGGAGACAGCTAGCCCACTACAGCAGAGTACCAGGAAGGGGGCAGTCCCATAGAAATGTCTCGCAAGATGAGAGCCATCCAAAACGTCGAGGTGATCATGGCACTCTCGTTTTCAAGAAGACCATCACTCGGAGGTGACTATTGTTCAGCTTTAAAACAAAAGCAAACCGTAGTTTGTTTTCATGGGTTTTTCAACGACCACAAAACTATACAGAATTTTGTATATTTGTTAATCTTTTGCAGGTATGTATCAAAGCTTAATGTTAGAATAATAAAAAAATAAAATGTCTGAAACACACAAAAAAAGTTTCAAGAAA
>NW_022111323.1:4560445-4568562 GCF_000313985.2 Echinops telfairi | reverse complement strand
TGGATTACATTGATTGTTTTTCTAATGTATTTAAAGCATCCCTTATATGAATCCCACTTGGCCACGATATGATTTTGATATGTTGTTGCATTCTATTAGCAACAATTTTGTTGAGAATCTTTGCATCTATGTTCATGAAGGATATTGGTATATAATCTTCTGTCTTTGCCTGTTTTTTGAATCAAGATTATGCTTTCCTTATAGAATGAGGTTGGGAGTTTACTGTTCTTTTCTATATTTTAGAATAGTTTGTGTAGAATTAGTGGCACCTCTTTCCTGAATATTTAGTATAATTGCTCTGTGAAGCCATCTGGTCCTGGACTTTTCTTGGTTGGAAATTTATTGTTGGCCTTCTCTAATTCTTTTGTTATGGGTCTCTTCAGATTTTCTACATCTGTCTGTGTTGGGTAGGTTGTGTATTTGTAGGTATTTTTCCATTTTCTTTTGTAGTTTATCCAACTTGTCAGAACACAGTCTTGTATATAATTGTGTTATTATTCTTTGGATTCCATTTGGATATCTTGTAATGTCACTATTTTCATCATTAATTCTAGATATTTTTATCTTCTCTTTCTTTTCCTTTGTTAACTTTGCTAACACTTTGTCAATTTTTTAACCCTCCAAAAAGCTTCTTGTCTTGTTTATTTTTTCCATTGTTTTTTTCTTTTTTCTGGTTTGTTCATTTGTGCACTAGTTTTTCTGATTTCTTTTATTTTGTTGTTGGTTTATGGTATTCACCTTGTTCTACTTGTGTTAAAGTTTTGATTCTGAATTTTTTCTCTTTTTTCATGTGTGCATTGATTACTTTAAATTGTGCTCTGATAGCTGTTTTTTCTGTGTCCCAAAGGTTTTGGTATGATGTTATCATTATCATTGTTTCAAAGTATCTGCATTTCAACCCTTATCTTATCTACTACCCAGTCTTTTTAAGCAGTATGTAGTTCAGTATCCATGTGTTTGCTATTACATTCCTGTTTTTTCTATAGTTTATTTCCAGTTTTATAGCATTGTGATTTGAGACAATGGATTGTAGGATCTCAATGTTTTTTTCATTTGTTGAGGCTTGCTTTATGGACTATCATGTGATTTCTTCTAGAGTCTGTACTGAAGGAACTGGAGAAGAATGTATATTCTATTGTTGTTGGGTGGAGGGCCCTATATATGTCTGTTATTTCTGTTTCTTTATTGAGTTTCTTTCTTTGTGGTCTGTCTTTCCTTGAGAGTGATTTATTGCTGTTTCCTAAGATTATTTTGAAACTGTTTATTTCTGGACTCAAGTCTTTGAGATTTGAAATGGTGTGCTTTGAGGGTGTTTCATTGTATTAGAATATGTTTATTAAGGTTATATGTTCCTGATGTATTATTATGTTAATCATTATATTGTGCCCATTTTTGTCTCTTACTATGTTATTCACCTTGAAGTCTATTTTATCAGAGATTAATATTGTCACTTCTACCTTTTTATGGTTGCCATTGGCTTGGTAATCTTTTTTCCATCATTCGATGTTTAGTCTATTTTGTGTTTGAGTTTAAGGTATGTCTTGTATTGACAGTCTAAAGATGGGTCTTCTTTTCTAATTCAGTATGCTGCTCATGACTCTGTATTCTGATTGGTGCATTTTATCTTTTGACATTCAGTGTTGTTACTTATATATGTGGGGTTTTACTGTCATTTGCTGTGTTTGTGTTTGGTTTTGTTTGTGTGTGTACATGTGTGACTTTATTGTTATTTTTGCTCTTCCTCTAATTCTGTGTTATCTTGAATGCTGCTTTCATTGTATTGATTTCTGGGTGCAGATTCCTCATGATTTGGCAGGTTTTGGATTGTACACATGTCTGCTATGTGAAGGAGGTAGTGCACATGGAAGAAAGAGCAGCAGAGAAGAGAAAAACAAGAAAATTCATTTTGTTAAAAAGGGAAAAGCATTTCTTGGATTAGGAGTATGTCAACAACAAGCTTCCAATGAAGTCTGCTAACCACACACAGACCCCACATGCCATCAAGCAAGAGATTTGGCATGGTGGGTTGAAACAGGGAAGGTAACACTCAGCTTCTGCAGATGAGGAGGAATAAAGAGAAGTGTCTCAGGTTGTTTGTCAATGGTGAAAGAGAGTCAGTAACAATCAGCATAAGTTTCTGATCTCCAACTTTAAGATACTTTAGTGTACTTAGCTTTTAATTTGTTTTTGTTTTTTTTTGGCCTTCAGGGAGCATGAGACTTCCCTTCTGTTAGAACTTCTCGAAAAATTGTCTAGGAGATCCTCCTATGCTTGTTCCCAGGAGGCCATATTCCACCCTATTTCTCACTGTCAATTTCCTAATTTTAAAACTGATATAGTAATAGTACATTTTTCATAAAGCTTTTGTGAAGCAGAAATGAATTGATACATACATGTAGAACCCTTTGTACCATGTTTTACATGCTGTAATTCTCAAAAACTGTTTAATAGTGCTACTACTCATACTGTCCCTGGGAAGCTCCAGGCACACTTGTTAGTTCCAACATCACACACTGCATGCTATAATTTTGCACTGGATTTCTGTCCTAGTTATAGCCTCTATGTAGTCCCTACCTTGTCCATTCCTGTTCTAGCCATCTGGGGCTTTTTTTTCCAAATCATTTTATTAGGGGCTCATACAACTCTTATCACAATCCATACATACATCAATTGTATAAAGTGCATTTCTACATTCATTGCCCTCATCATTCTCAAAACATTTCCTTTCCACTTAAGCCCCCGGCATTAGGTCCTCATCTAGTGACTTTTCCAGTGCTTTGGTGACCTGTCCTATTTCTTGAAGGCCTGAGATTTGGGCTTTGCCTTGCTAATTCCCTCAATTACCGCTGCTTTCAAATAGCCAACAGACAGGTATCTAACCACCTACTTCCACTCCCTACTTTTTCTGGTGGACAATCTGGAATCATCTGCTTCTGGACTTCTTTCCAGTTGATATGTTTCTTACACAATGTCCTGTGAAACTTCAGAGCCCCCATATTCCCCTAAATGCTGCTTACTTCCTATTTTTTCCATAACTCTCCAAGAGCCTATTTTTACCACCTAGCTATATGATCTGTGAGAGTGGACAAGGGAAAAAGTCATGAGAAATAAAGAATACAAAAATTTACTATGTCCTAGGAACCCTGGTGGCATAGTGGGTTATGCATTGGGATGCTAAATGAATGGTTAGCAGTTCAAACACACCAGCTGCTCTACTGGAATACGATGAAATCTTCCACTTCTGTAAAGATTTACAGTCTCAGAAACCCACAGGAGCAGTTCTACTCTGTTCTATAGGATCACTATGAATCAGAATAGACTTGATGGCAGTGAAAGGAAAGCAACTCAATGCCCTTGTCAGAGCTCTGCATGTGTTTGATCTCTAGAAAGGCACAGGCATTCTCTCAGAGCTCCCTATCCTGAGAGTCCTGGTGGTGCTATTGGTAGGGTTGGGGATTACTGGGAGGCTGTTCTTCTTGGTGTTATTGGTAGGGTTGGGGAGTACTGGAAGGCTGCTCCTCTAACCTGTAGACTGATTTAGTTTGTGCCTGGGTCCAGGATGAAGTGGTAAAATCCCAATCACAAAGCAGAGGAAAGAAGAGGGGCGAGAAGGAAATGAAATGCAGTGAAAGTGGGGATTTCAGGGAGTAGGGTGGGGCAGAATCTAACAATCTTTTCCTGCTGGGGCAGAGCCAGGAGTAGTATGGAGATGGTTGGGCTCAGGGCTATTTCTGTACAATAATACAAGGCGGGAGGGGCAAGCTGACAGGACAATGATTAGTCTTTAGGGAGCAAAGGCGGAGACTCTGCTTGTGAATCTGGAACTGGAGGTGCTGGCCAATGGCCCAGTTCAGTGGGATGGAGCAATGACTTCAGAGGCCCGGAATTTGAGGCAAGCTGGGCCAATAGACCAGGGAGCAGGGAAAGTGGGAGCTGGGAGAGGGGAGACAGCCATCCTCCCTGCCACTTTTCCAGTACAGGAAGCTAGTAAAGGGAAGCATGGCAAGTTGGCTTGACTCCTCTGTCTGCCACTATAGGGTTATCTGGTTATGAAGGTGGGGCAGAGTTTCTAAAGTTGGCACTTTCTGTACTCTGACCCTTGGGGAGATGGGTGAAATAAAGCTAGGAACACAGGCTTGGAAACTCCACAGGAAGAGTCAAGTCTTTGATCTCTTTCCCATAGGATTTCCAGTGTGTATGGGCGATGAGTAGCAACAGAAAGGAAGGTCGTTGATGACATTGATTGACACAATGACTGCAGCAATGAGCTCAAGGATAGAAACAATTGTGAGGATAGCACAGGATTGGAGTTTTCATTCTGTTGTGCATATGATCACTATGGGTCAGAACAAACTCAGGGGTACCTGATAACAACAACTATATGGGACGGGCACCATTAGAGGCTTAGGGAGTGAGGAGAACAGGGAGTTCACACTTTTGAAGCATTTACTCTTTTTAACATTATCACATTGAATTCTCCTATAAACCAGGTGAAGTAGGAGCATTACATACCATAAACCAAGGCTTAGAGAGGGGCAATGATTTGTCTAACACTTCCCAATAAGTGGCATAACCATAATTGAACCCGGGTCTGTCATCCTTCAAACTCTGGCTTTATCATCTTGTTCTTTCTATTGCTGATTTCTAGTTTTCTAGTGTCATATGAGAAAATGAATTGCAGGATTTCATTGTTTTTTAATTTTTAAGGCATACTTTGTGGCCTAACATGTAGTCTGTTCTTGATAATGTTCTGTGAGCACTGGAGTAGACTGTATATTGTACTATTGTTGCGTGGAATTTTCTGTTTATATCTAGGAGGTCTGTTTGTGTTGTTTAGCTCTTTTGTCTTTATTGAATTTCTTTTCGCTGATGATCTCACTATACTTGAGAGTGCTGTATTGAAGTCTCTTACTGTTATTGTCATATGGTCTATTTCTCTCTTCAGTTCTGTGAGAGTTTTTAATGTATTTTAGGTTTGGAAGTGCTTGTGTTTAATATGGTTATGTCTTCTTGTTCTATTATTTCTTTAAACCTTATGAAATGTCCTTTTTTGTCTTTCATGATGTTATTTGCCTCCAAGTCTATTTTATCAGAGATTAATAATATTAACACATGTTTTTTGCCATTCACTTAATATGATTTTTTCCAGCCTTTTATTTTTAGTGTATTTTTGCCTTTGTGTCTGATAATTGTTCCTTGTAAACAGCATATTGATGGGTCTCATATTCTTACCCAGTCTGATACTGTCTGTCTCTGGAATGGTGCATTTAATCAATTAATGTTCAGTGAGATTATTGATATGCATGCATTTGTTGCTGTCATTTTGATGTGTGTGTGTTTTGTGATGTTATTAGTTACTTAGTTCATCCCATATTTCTGCGCTATTTTGGATACTGCTTTGAGTATGTGGGGTTTTGTGAGGAACTATCTAATATGTTGATCTCAGATTTGTCTGCTGCTGTTGATTATTTGGCCATAGCACTTCATTTAGAATTTTTTTAAATGATGGTGCTTCTTTAACAAATTCCTCTAATCTCTCCTTGGCTAGTAGTACTTTTATTTATCCCTCATATTTGAGTGATAATTTTTCTGGATACAGGATTCTTGTTTGACAGGGCTTTTTGTTTGTTTGTTCCATCCATACTTGATATATGTCACTCCATTTTCTCCTTTTATGCATGGTTTCTGCTAAAAAAAATCTGAATTTATTCTAATTGTTGCCCCTCTGCATGTGACTGTTCTTTTTTCTCTGGTTTATCTCTAAATTATTTCCTTGTCTTTGATATTGGGGAGTTTGGCTAAAATATGTCACAGTTCTTCTTTGAGGGTCTATTGTGCTTTGGGTTCTCTTACCTTCTTGAATCTATTGTCTGCTGATGCATGACCTTGAACAATTTAGTTATCTTTAGAATTAAGCAAATAGTATGTACTTCTCCAGATTTTTGGGATAATTAAATGAGTTAATATGCATATGTATATGTCCAGGATAGTTCAGGGCACACGATAATCTATCTACAAATTATATGGCATGAATATTTAACCACTGCCCTCCATGAGTTCTCTTGCAGGAGAGAGTATTGAAGAGATGAGGTGCTTGTGTGGGGAAAATACAGTGCTTCTCTAATACCCTTAGAATTGGAGTCCTCCTACATTTGTACAATATTATCAGGAGTCTTCTAATGGGGTTTTTGTCTTCATGACCCAGCAATTCCACTTTTGGAAATTCATTGTAAGGAGATAAGAGGTCAGATGAGCAAAAACTTATGTATCAGGATGTTTACTGCTCACTTGTGAAGACTATAGGCTCAGTTAAACGAATTCTGGTGAACTCATGCACAGCTGGCATACAAAATAACAATATCACTCTTTAAGTGTTATATGGAAATATGTTTCTGGTGTAAGGGAGTTTTTAAGAGAATAAAAGCAGGTAGGGAGCATTAGGGAGAATAGATGTCAGAGAATCAAGACTGGGGAAGGAAATGCACATTTATGGAGTTTACTACAAATAGTTTATTGTCTAATGTAAACATTAATGACTTTTATAATTAGGAGAAAACAAACAATAAAACTATCATAAAAGAAAATGAGCTAAAATATTTAGGACTCTCCAGCTAGGAAATTATCATCCACTTGAGTCTGTGACCTTCAAATGAATATTTCTGAAGGCATTAGTAATTTCCCTGATAAGGAGTTGGATTAATGTTTCACTCTCTTTACCCTGTTTAGAAGCAAAAAATTGGGGAAACAAAGGGGACTGGTAGAATTATACAAACTTGGCATCTGCTGATAAAACAATGTTTTAAAAGCACTGGTAAATGTCACCTTCCATGTGTGCATGTCTGTACTTGATATTTATTGAGCATCTATCATGCTATAAGAATGAGATGAAATGACGAGAACATAACAGTCAGAAAAAGAGACAATATTTTTGCATTTAAAGTTTTCCCCATTAATAAAAGTAGCAATACCAGGAGGGGAAGGGAAAGTTGGGGGGAGAAAGGGGAACTGATCACAGTGATCTACATATAACCCCCTCCCAGGGGGACAGACAATAGAAAAGTGGGTGAAGGGAGACATCAGTCAGTGCAAAACATGGAAAAAATTATAAATTATCAAGGGTTCATGAGGGAGAGAGGGTGGGGGTGGGGGGGGGCAAATGAGGAGCTGTTCTCCAAGGCTCAAGTAGAAAGAAAATGTTTTGAAAACGATGATGGCAAAATATGTACAAATGTGCTTGACACAATGGATGGATGGAGGGATGGATTGTTTAATGAGCCCCCAATAAAATGTGTGGATCACAATAAACTATGGTTAACCTTGAATAGAATGGGAATTCCAGAACACTTCATTGTGCTCATGAAAAACCTGTACATGGTTCAACAGGCAGTTGTGCAAAAAGGACATAGTTTAAAATCAGGAAAGGTTTGCAACAGGGTTGTTTCCTCTCACCATACTTGTTCAATCTGTATGTTGAGCAAATAATCAGGGAAGCTGGCTTATATGAAAAAGAATGCAGCATCCATTTTAGAGGAAAGCTTACTAACAACCTGCAATATGCAGATGGCACACCTTGGTTACTGAAAGTTAGGAGGACTTGAAGCACTTTCTGATGAAGATCAAGGATTTCAGCCTTCAGTATAGATTTTGACTCAATGTAAAGGAGACCAAAATCCTCACAACTGGACCAAACGGTAACATTATGATAAATGGAGAAAAGGTTGAAGTTGTCAAGGAATTTGTCTTGCTTGGAACCACATCAATGCTCACGGAAGCAGCAGTCAAAGGATCAAAAGACATGTTGCTTTATGTAAATCTGCTGCACAAAACCTTTTTAGAGTGCTGAAAGAAAAGATGACTTTGAAGACTAAGGTATGCCCGGCCCACGCCATGGTATTTTCCCTTGCCTCATATGTGTGTCAAAGTTGGACATTGAATAAAGAAAACTGAAGAAGAATTTATGAAATTATGGTGCTGGAGAAGAGTATTGAAAATACCATGGGCTACTAAAAGAAGAAACCAATCTGTCTTGGGAGAAATACAGCCTTAGATGCAAATGTGGCTAGACTTTTTACATATATTGGACCTATTGTCAGAAGAGAAGAGTTCCTTAGAGGACA
>NW_022111323.1:4554565-4557886 GCF_000313985.2 Echinops telfairi | reverse complement strand
ATTGATTCAAGTCCCTGCTTGTCTCATTTAGTAGCTGAATACAACATGGCTAAGTCAACATTATCAATATTTGTGGGGGGAAAAGTGATTTAAGCAGTTAATATAGCAAAAGTTTTGAAATCATTGACCACGAAACAAAGAATCCCAACCATCAAAGAGGTTGAAAAGTTACTATTAATTTGAGTAAATCAGAAACAACTCCTTTCCTGGATGGTGATAATGTATATGAGACATAAACAACTCAATGATGATAGCATTCTGAGACTGACTGCCATTGAGTTGATTCCGACTCATAAGGACACATAAGATAGAGGAGGTTTCTGAAACCAAAAGGCTTTATGGGAATAGAAAACCTCATCTTTCTCCCTCAATGTAAATTAAATATAAATTGTTGTTTGATACAGTCCAGTTGGTTCTGATTCATAGTAACCCCATATACAACAGACCAAAACATGTCACAATCTTGTACCATCCTCACAACCATTCCTACATTTGAACCCGTTGCTTTAACACTGTATGGCTGTCTCCTATGTGAGAAAGTTAAAGGTGCCCATAGCGATTTAAAGTCCTGGAAAAATACATTTATTAGTGCAATTTTTTGGTTTGCCATTACTTCTTATGGGAAAAAATGTTTTGGTATTTAAACGCAAATTTGGAATGAATTGCATTCGACAAAGTATCACTGTGTATCTATTCCTTTAACAAGTTTGATTTTTAAATCCATGTTGAGCATTTAGGACCCAAGTTAATTCTGATTGATCCAAGGTGATATTCACTTATTGCTATCTATTTTGCATAAGAGTTCAAGCACACAATTTCCATTAACAAAACTTTATAAAATATTTTAACATATTGTAAAACAAGTCTTCCTTTTCATTGTTCTTCACTTTCAAAATTGTCTCTGCTAATAAGAGACATTTTCTCTTACTCATAAATTGTCTAATCAATTTACCATATTCTCTGAAAACTTGATGTGATTTAACTAAATTTATGAATTAACTTAGGAAGAATTGATGCTCTACAATATTGAGTTTTTCCATTGAGGAATATGTATGTTTATCCACTTATTTGCATCTCTTTAAACATCTTTCAGTAAGGCTTTATGGTCTTCTTTTCTTCTTTTATATATCTGGCATACTTCGGAGGTATTTTATAGTTCTCTTTTTTCATGAATAAAACCTATATTTTAATATTTTCAATTGGTAATTTGGGTTTATATTGATTTATTTTTAAAAAATTGTTTTATATTAGATTTACAGAAAAATTGTTAAGATAATACAAAGTGTTTCCATATAGCCCATGGTCTATTTCCTCTGTTATTAATGCCTTATGTTAGCATGGCACATTTGTCATTATTAATGAACTAATATTGATATAATTTTTTTAATTTTTAAGTCATATGTACTTGTTTGTGTCTAGTGTCTGTTTCCTGTTTCAGCATCTCATCTAAAATGGCACATTATATTTAATTGGCATGTCTCCTTATGCTTATAATTATGCTTATAGCAATTTATTAGGCTTTCCTTGTTTTTTGATAACCTTTACATTTTTGAGGATTACTGGACAGTAATTTCATAGAAAATCACTCAATTGGGTTTTATCTAATGGTTTTTTCATTATTAGATTGGTGTTAATGGGTTTGGGGACAGGAGATGCATAGACATAAAGAACTTTTTCATCAAATCCTATCAAGAGTACATTCTATGCTGTCAATATGGTTTATCACTGCTGATGTTCACCTGAATCACCTGACTGAGGTGGTTTTTATCATGTTTCTCCAGTGTAAAGCTAATTTTTCTTCTGCCCCATAATGTCTGTTTGGAAAGTATTACTATGCGAAATTCTCACTTAAAGACTGGGCAAGTTATATTATACCACTTTGAGGATTCATTATCTAAATCCATATATGACATTCTTCTGTTCAAGAATTTTGTTTCTTCTCATCCACTTATACAATCCACTGCTATGGAGTATTTTCTGACCTAATAGTGACTGAACAAGGCAGAGTAGAACTGTTCCCTCAGCTTTCTTAGGTCGTAAATATCTACAGAAGCAGAGAACATCTCCTATTCACTTACAAACAACATTTGTTCAATCAGTTATTATATGAGTATGAACCCATGGATTTTTAATTTATACCTTAAGTTATAAGATAATACTACCTTATTTTTGTTTAGTTTTGCAGCAGCATTACATCAACAGGCAACTGCAGGAACTCAATCTAGATTCGAAAGAGGATTTGGAACAAGGGATATCATTGCTGATATAAGATAGATTTTGGTTGAAAGCAGATCATATCAGGAAGATGTTTACCTGTGTTTTATTGACTATTCAAAGGTATTCAACTGTGTGGATCACAACTGTGTGGTTATTACTGAAGTACTTACCAATAAAGGATCACAAAAAAATTATGGATAACATTGCCAAGGATAAGAATTCCAGAAGACTGTTATGCTCTAGCATAACCTGTACGTAGACCAAGAGGCAGTTGTTTGAAAAGCTAAGGGGATAATTCGTGGTTTAAAATCAAGAAAGGTGTGCATCAGGGTTATAACCTCAACATACTTATTCAATCTGTATGCTGAGCAATTGATCTGAGATGCTGGATTATTTGAAGAACACAGCATAAAGATCAGAAGAAGTCTTATGAACAACTTTCAAAATGTAGGCGACAAAACCTTGCCTTACTAGAAGTAAAAAGGAATTGAAGTTCTTACCAATAGAGATCAAATAACACAGTCCAATTCAACAAAAACAAAAACCCTCCCACTAAACCAAGTAGCTGCATCATTATAAATGGAGAATATATTGCAGTTGTCAAGAATTTCACTATATTTGGATCCATAATCAACACCCACAAAAGCAGAATTCATGACAAATTTGTTGTAATAAAAACTCTCTAAGATATTACAAAGCTGAGGACTAGGGTACAACTGACCCATGCCGTGGTATTTTAAATTGCCTAAGGCACATGCAAAAGCTGGAAAATGAATAAAGAAGACCAAAGAAGAATCCTTGTCTTTGAATTGTGTGCTGGCAAAGAATATTGAAGCTGTGTAGACTGCCAGACCAGTGAGCAGCTTTGTCTTGGAAGAAGTACCATTTGAAAGTCACCTGCAAAGATGGATACATTTTAATTGATCAAAAAGGTCCAGGAATGCTACATATTCCGCACCATCAATTTAGATCCCTTGTTATTCCCTTGTCACTAATGAGTTGGCTCACCACTCTCCTTCCTCCTCCTCCCCCTCTCCTATGTCATGCCCCCCCCCACAACCATTGGTCCCGTTGCCATCTCCTTGGGATTGCTTATCCTGCTTA
>NW_022111323.1:4551607-4553715 GCF_000313985.2 Echinops telfairi | reverse complement strand
TGATATGTCATTACTAAATATATTTTCCCTATCTTTGGGCTCTCTCATTGCCTTCTTGATGACGTCTTTCGATGCACAAAAGTGTTTTATCTTTAGTATGTTCCACATGTCTATTTTCTCTGCCTCTGGGTGTTTATCCTTCATTATTGCTTATAGCCCATGTATATGCCGTGCTAAGGTTTTTAATTTTGTCCCAATTTTTTTCTTGATTTATGGACTTTATCTTGACTGGGCTGGTTATCATAGGTAAAGGAGGAAGAGTTTTTGCTTAGGGGGCATTGAGTGTTTAGTAATTCTAGTGGAATAATTTGGAAAAGGATATCAATAATGATTGCACAACATAACGAGTATGAACAACGACACTGGATTATGTATGTTAAAATTGTCATGTTGGAGAACATTTTGTTGTGTATATTTTTGCAACAATTTAAAATATAATTACAGTGGAGGGAGCAAGATGGCATCCAGGGAGTATCACCCACCTGGTGCTCCGTTGTTAGATCACAAAAGGGAAAAACTGACTTCCAATTTCATATGGAAAGGGAAGAAACCCGGAATTGGCAAAAAACGCCTCAAGAAGAATAAAGTGGGTGTGCTTGCATTATATGACTTTAAAACTTACTATATAGTCACAACTGTCAAAACAGCATGTACTGGTATAATGATAGATACTTGGACCAATGAATAAGAACAGAAAATCCAGAAATAATAACAGCAGGATACAGACAACTGATCTTTGATTAGGCACCCTCCTAAAAAAATTAAAAAGGAAGCAGATACCCTTCCTTTTCTTTGGAAAATTAAGATGTCAGGAGATCAATAGTGGGAGGTTAGGTGCTAGAAATAGAATTTCAGTGTCTTACTGTCTTTCGTTCAGACTTCCCTTGCAATATTCACCCACAAATCGATTCAAGGAATCTCTGTGGCCCTCTAAGTTAATCATATTTGCTGACAGGCTCTCCTAATTCCTTTATTACTAACATTTTTCTTTAAATCATTTTTTTCTTTTTTCCTTGTATTGGAGGATTTTTACCCACAAATTGATTCGAGGACTCACTGTGGCCCTCTAAGTTCATCACATTTGCTGACAGGCTCTCCTAATTCCTTTATTATTACAAATTTTCTTTAAATCATTTTTTTCCTTTTTTCCTTGTTTTGGAGGGATAGTTTGTTAGGTATAGGGTTCTTGATTGGCAGGTTTGGGTTTTGTTTTTATTTCAGAATTTGATATATGTCACTCCATGTTCTTCTTGCCTGCATAATTTCTGCTGATTATTATGTGCTTCTCCTTAGTTTTTCCTTGTAGGTGACTGCTCTTTTTCTTTTAGCTGCCCTAAGGGTTCTCTCTTTTAACTTAGATTGCATAGCTTCACTAGGATATCTTGTGACATTTGGGGGATTCTTTTGTCTTCTTGAATAGTTATTTTGTCCTTTTTCTGTGCTGGTAGGGGAATTTTCTCCCATGATTTCCCATGCAATTTTTTTTGCAGATGTTTTTGTTTCTTCATGCTGTGGTACCCCAATGAGACATAGGTTGATTCAATTGATATTGTCCCATATCCTCCTCCAAGCTTTTTTCTCTCCTTTTTTGTTGATTGTTCTTCTCATTGCTTATAGTCAAGATGATTCTTATCTAGGCAACTGATTCCATTTTTTCCTTTATTCTTCTATTCTGACCCCCAGGTCTTTAACTTTGATGCCTAATTCAGTTATCTCATTATTTATTTTCTGGGATTTCTTTTGGTTTAAGTATTTAAGTTTTTCAATCTCTTCTATAGTTCTCAGGAGTGTTCGCCACATCTCTTGAAAGGAGATAAGCACTATAATTCTGAATTCTGTTTCCAATAGTTCCAGGGCCTCTTTTTTCTTTTATTGGGTTTGAGTAACTTAAAGTTGCTTGTGTTTGTTGTTCTTTATTTTCTGGGTTTACTGAGAGTTAATGTTGCTTCCTTGTCATTGTGGTAGAACTACTAGTGGTATATGCGCTGCTGGCTGGAGTGTAGACAGTTGGCTCTGTCTAGTGATGTGTGGGAGGCCTAGTATTAGTTCAAAAATATACAGTGGTGAAGTGGAGAAAAGAGAGGGAGGTGGGTATGTGAAGAAAAGGG
>NW_022111323.1:4548750-4550957 GCF_000313985.2 Echinops telfairi | reverse complement strand
TGGTTTTGGTAGTTTCAGGGCCTATTATTCAGACTTCTCCATTGGGTTTGGGTTACTCTTTGTTGTTTGTGTTTATTCTTGATTTTTTGGATTTTACTGTGATTTTTGGAGTGACTGGTGCTATATTGCATCATTGTACAACTATCAGTGTTGTGTGTGCTGCTGTGTTGTGCAGAGGTAGTTGGCTCTGTCTAGTGATGTGTGAGAGATGTAATTGAAGCTGGACAACATAAGGTCCTGAAATGGAGAAAAAAGGAGAGAGATGGGTAAGTGAGCATATTGAGGGTGGGGTTTGGAGAAGAGACACAATAAAATAAAAATAATGATAGTAATAAGAAGCAACTGTATGGGCATGCAAACAGATTTGAGAAAATAATGGGAAATGTATTTTAAGAGGGGTCATCAAAATTAATGTTTCATGAAAATGTATTTCATGAGCAAAAAGTGGAGGAAGAGATAATGGATGAATTTGAAATTAAAATGAGAGGCAAAGAGACAGAAAAGATGAAAGACTCAGGTGTGGCTTGAGTGTGTGTTGAAGTTCTGTTGATATGGCTGTGTGAATGTGGACATAACTGCGCATTCTGAAGGGGGAGAAAAACAAACACCCTAGTTTGGGTGGGTATGTGGGAATCTAGGGAAACTATAGGCATGCTTGTTTTTGCATGGGGGAGTGCAGGGGGTGTGTATTTTCAGTAGGGTGGGGTTGCACTAGAAAGAGACAACAGAAGAGGAAGTAGAAGAGTTAGAAAAAGGTAAAATGTATTATAGTAGAACAAAAGTCCAAAAACTGAAGTAAATAAAATAAAACTGTCCTTTGGGTAGGAATTAATATTCCTTTGGTATTGTTACTGTGTGTATATGTGTCCTGTATGGGGTAGGTGTGGCACGTTTTTTAGGTGGTGGGCCCTAGAGATAAAACCAGGAGTGAAGTAGGAAGGGAAAAATGATGAAAAGTGAATCTTGGTTACTGATTATATTTGCCCAAAGCTGCACACACAATCTACTATCCACCAGGGTAGTAGGACATCAAGGTAAGAAGTTTGGCTGTCTATGTTGCCTCAGGAGCTAAGAAAAATTGGCTATGCCTTGGAGGAGCAGGGCTCACAGAAGCAGCTGATGGCACTGTCAGCAGGTGTTGCTGCTATCCCCCTTTAAGAAACTTTTAACTCTTGCACTTTAAGAGACTTAACTTTTAAGTTGAACTTCTTGCTATTAGGAAGTACAGGATATCCTTCCTAGTGGAAGATCTCTGGTAGTTGCCAAGGAGATCATCCAATGTTTATTATCTCGAGTCCATATGTCACATCCTCTTTTGGATCTCGCTGGAACTTCTGAAAGATTTCTGTGGATGCACTGTTGCAATTGTTGTTTAACGATCTTCAGCAAAATTTTACATGTCTGTGATATTAATTTTTAAAATAATGTTCACATTCTGTTAGGTAACCATCCTTTGAAATGAGTACAGATGGGCATAGGTATAGATGAATATAGATCTCTTTCAGTTGTTTGACCAGTCTTTCAATTTTCTTGGCATAGATAAATGAGTGTTTCAGTGTGTCAATTGCATGGAGATACATTTTAATTGGGATTCTCTCAATTCTTGAAACCTTGTTTTTCACCAATACCTTGAGTGCAGATTGCACTTCTCCTTCCATACCATCAGTTCTTGATCATATGCTACCTTTTGAAATGGTTGAATATGAACCAGATTTTATTGGTATAGTGCCAGCCTATATTTTTGCCATTTTCTCTTGATCCTTCGTGCATTGTTCAATATTTTGTCAAAGACTCTTCTAATATTTCAATTCAAGGCTTGATAATTTTCTTCAGTTCTTTCAGTTTGAGATATGCTGATCATGCTCTTCCCTCTTGGTTTTGCAACTGAAGGTGTTTGAACATCTCATTATAATATTTTCCTTTGATTTATCAAGCTGCCCTGTGACCTTGTTTTGTTCAAGTATTTTGCGTCATCATTTCTTCCATTTTATTTAGCTACTCTACAGTCAAAAGCAACTTTTGAGTCTCTTCTGACATCCACTGTGGTCTTTTCTTTTTACCTGTCCTTTTGATGACATACAATGTTCTTGATGTTATCCCACAGCTCATTGGGTCTTATGTCATTAGTGTTCATTGAATCAAATCTATTCTTTAGATGTTCTTGAAATTCAGGTGGTATATGCTCAAGGACATATTTTGACCCTTGT
>NW_022111323.1:4545136-4547544 GCF_000313985.2 Echinops telfairi | reverse complement strand
CACTTCACAGTTTAAAAGCAGAATGAAGAAGATGGCGTCCAGTTAGATTTACCCACCCGGAGCTCCTACTGCCAGACTAATAAATTAAGAAGTAAGCTCAAGGAGACTGGAAGCCAGAGTCCTAAAATTAGAATCAGGTTACTGAGGTCTGTACCCACCCCCACTTTTCAAAAATGTTCACTCACAAAGTGAACCAAGAACACACTGAAATGCTCTAGGTTCATTATGTTGGGCTGGTGAGCTCTGAACCAAGCCTCTGCCAGTGCTCTAGTTCAGCAGCAAATAGCGATTTCACCAGGCTGACGTCCAATAGGGGTCATAATCCCAGACTCAAAGAGAACCTCTGGAAGCTAGTCACAAGACCCCACACCAGAGTTCCCCATGCTGTTAGCTACCTTGCGCTAATAACCTAGGGGTTGGGGTCTGCATGGATAGCCATAGATTTGGAGCAATTGAAAAGACGTCAGGAAATTTACCTGAGTCAGATCGCACTGTGACAGAGCATAAGCGGGTAGCCATATCCTGGGGGGCTATTTCAGTTCTAGTTGGTCGAGAAAAAAAAACAGCCTCTCTGATAAGCTAGATTGCCTCCCCTGGGAGTCAGTGTGACATACCTGAAATCAGGGCACCCCATAAGCCCAATATAAAAAAGAGAAAAAATATTTTCTCAGTAAAAACTGCAAATCCCAGGCTCATTGTTTAACTCCAAGACAAACTGGCAGAACAAATCCTTTAACAAATATTATCATAATAAGGGAGCCAGTGTTAAGGAATGCCAGACGTTAGATATAGAGCCCAGAGGCTTCAACAGAACAAAGAACCTCTGGAGGGTGTGTCAGTTTCACAGTACCTCACTGATTACAAACCCAGAGGCCATTCCCAGGGGGCCAATTTAATTTAATTCAATTCCAACTGGCCAAGGGTGAAAAACAAAACAAAACTTGGAGCTATTGAGGTAACAGTGATCTTGGCACAAGCTAGGGCAACTCCACAAGCCCAACAGGTAACAGTGGTCTTGGCACAAGCTAGGGCAACTCCACAAGCCCAATGGGGTGAGCTACTGTTCACCCGCAGTAATTCTACACACAGTTAGGGAGGTCCTGCTTGTCCTCCGTGTGGCTTCGGGATCCCTTGCCTGCCCTGGGGCTGTACACGTGGCTGAGGGAACTTCCCCCCACTGCGGCAGTGCTGCATACAGCACAAGTGATCTCCAACGCTCAACACCAAAGTGGGGGCTGCTGCCCTGGCCTCCGCTGTGATCTTACCATTGATGGTAATTCCTCCCAGCATCTGTGGAACCCTACACCAAGCGGGCACACTACCCTGCTACCTTTAAGCAGGGTTGGAACTCCTCCAGCCCTACGGTCAAGCGATCAGGCCTCAACTATCTCATTGCTCATTATTCTTTTTCTTTCTCTTTATTCTCTCTTCCTTCTATCTTTCCCACCACAGTCGGTCTCAGTGGCCCCGGTTTTGTTTTATTTTCTTCACTTTTCCTTTCCTTTTTCTTTCTTTTTCCTCTTCTCTCCCTCTCTTTCCTTTCACACGCCACTGCTGACTTCCAGGCCACTACCCTCCATCTAGGGCAACTCTAACCAAACAGTAGGGGAAACTTCAACCTGCCCTCTGTGGAAGCACTGCACACCACACAAGGCAACAGCGACAGCCCTCTACAGCACTCCACGCTGCTGAGGAAACCTGGAACTCTCCAACTGGCATCTACAGTGATCTTGCTGACTAGGGCAATTATACCCAACTCTGGTGGGACCCTGCAGCAAAAGGGAACATGAACCTTCCAATTTGGGGGAGGGTTTAAAGCCCTCTGGCCCCATCTTCAAGAGATCAGGGATCCGCTAATTCTGTATTCTTTATTTTTTTCTCTCTTCTCTCTTTCAAACCAGTCAGTCTCGATAAACACAGTTCTTTTTTCCCTTCTTTCTCTTTCTTTCTTCTCTCTCACTATTTTTTCTTTTTTTCTGTTTCTCTCCTCACCCTCTTTTCTTCCACATGCCACTGCCACTGCTGGCTTCCGGTCCCCTACCCTCTGCCTAGGGAATCTCCACCAACCCAGCAAAGAGAGCTCCAGCCTGCCACCTATAGCAGTGCTGCACAGAAAATGAAGCATTGCTACACACAGGATAGCACGGGGCTCTGCTATCTGTTTGTCTATTTGTTTATGTTCTTTATTTTCTTCTTATTTCACTTTTTCTTCTTTTTAGCTCTTCCTCTATCTCTTCTCTCTTTCTGGCCACATTCTCAGCAGATTCAGTTTTTCTTTCTTGTTATTTGCTTTGTTTTACTCTTTGTGTTTGTTTTGACTGATTTTTTGTGTCTGTGTGTTAGTTGGATTTTTATTTTTCCTCTGGTCTTTGTTTTCTCCTTTCTCCCTTTTTCTTCTCTTCTCCCTC
>NW_022111323.1:4542103-4544325 GCF_000313985.2 Echinops telfairi | reverse complement strand
AAAAAATCCTTGCCGACCCAGTATGGGCAGAAGATCAATACTCACCGAGCAAATATAATAGAACATTACATAGAGCAACTTCACCCAGAGGGTGACAAAGAGAACAGCCACCAAGATACCAGTGACTCATTGGTGGAAAGAATGCTAGATGGAACCACATACAAACAACACACACTGATAAGATAGGTAGGTAGGAAAAAAAAACAATACAAAAGGTACAAGATGACATTACAGAGTTCACAGATGAATGTAATAATATTGAACGTCAATGGATGGAACTCAGGCATTAAAACGCTGAGGCTAACAGATTGGATTAAAAAATGGAACTCATCGATCTGCTGCCTACAGGCGACACATCTCAAGTTCACAGATGAAAGCAGGTTGAGAATTAAAGGCTGGAGAAAAATATATACCATGCAAAAGGAAATTCATCAAAAGCAGGTATAGTGATCCTAATCTCTGACAAAATTGATCTGAAGGTACAAGCCATAATGAGAGACAACGAGGGGCACTATATAATGCTCAAAGGAACAGTAGACCAAGAACCAGATAATATAATAAATATCCTGTGTCTTATAAAAGATGAAAACAATTCCACTGAAAAAGGCGACCAGACAAGGATGCCTATTGTCCCCCCACCTAATGAAGATCGCACTAGAGGTCCTAGCTAACAACATAAGGCAAAGAAAAGAAATCAAATGTATTTGTCCATAAGTGGAGTGTTGGGAGTGATAGAGGAATATGGCAGGGTGGCAGGATACAAGATCAATAAACAAAAGTCTATTTGACTGCTATACACATCAGACAAGATCACAGAAGAGGCAATTTAGAAGGTAATACCCTTTACAGTAGCCAAGCACAAATTGAAATACCTAGGGATATACCTAACTAAAAAGCCTAGAGATTTGTATGAGGAAAACTACAGAACACTATTATAAGAAACCAAGAGCAGAGGGAGGGGGTAGCAGGGAGAGAGGGGGGGGGAAGTGGAGCTGATGCCAGGGACTTAAGTGGAGAGCAAATGTTTTGAGAATGATGAGGTCAATGAATGTACAAATATGTTTTCCACAATTGATGTATGTATGGATTGTGATAAGAGTTGTATGAGCCCCTAATAATATGATTTAAAACAAACAAACAAACAACAAAAAGAAACCAAGAGTGACCTCAATAAATGGAAGAATATCCCATGCTCATGGATTGGAAGACTCAATATAGTAAAGGTGATAGTTCTGCTGAAGACATTATATAAGTTTCATGCTATTCTGATACAAATACCATCATCCTTCCTCAAATAATTGAAAAAACTGAATACGAACTTCCTAGGGAGAGGGAAGAAGCTCAGAATTAGCAGAGAACTCCTCAAGAAGAAGGATAAAGTGGGAAGGCTTGCTTTACTTTTCTTTAGCACTTATTATAGAGCCACAGTGGTGAAAACAGTGTGGTACTTGTATAATGACAGATATTCAGACCCTTGTAAAAGAGCTGAAACCCCAGATATAAAAACATCAGCATACAGACAACTGATTTTTGATAAAAAGATCAAATGGGAAGCAGATTCACTCTTAAATAAATGGTGCTGGAAAAAATGGATGTCTACCTGCAGTAAATGAAGCAAGGACCTTTCCTCACTGCATGCACAAGAATAAACTCAAGGTGGATCACAGAACTTGAGGGAATTGGGACAAACCTGAGAATCTTGGCGCAGGGAATACATTGGCTATTGGAAATAGGGAAGGATACAAATACAGAGGAGTCACAAGTTGAGAACAAGGATATACTGAAGAAAAAACACCTCTACACATCAAAAGAATTCACCGAGAGTAATAAGAGAGCCCACAGACTGAGAAAACAACTTCAGCAATTACACAGCAGACAAAGGCCTTATAACTAAAATCTGCATTACTTTGCAAGCGTACACTAAGGGAAAAAAACGGCCCATTAAGGAGGTGGGCAAAAGACCTGACCAGAAGTTTCACAGGGGCGGAAATCCAAATGGCCAATAAACATATGAGAAAATGTTCCTGATCATTAGCCATAAGAGAAATGCAAATTAAAAAATTATGAGATTCCACCTAACTCCCTCAAAGATAACCCAATTAAAAAAAATCATAAAGTAACTTGTTCACTGCTGGTGGACCTGTAGGTATGTGCAGCCATTATGGAAATCAATTTGATGATATCTAAAACCGATGGAGATTGAACTACCATATGGCCTAGCA
>NW_022111323.1:4539532-4541453 GCF_000313985.2 Echinops telfairi | reverse complement strand
CATTCCTAAAAAACAGTGCTGAATGCATGAAGTACATTGCCACATGGGAAGAACTGGAGTCAATTATCCTAAGTGAAGTAAGCCTAGCACAAAAGGACAAGTATAACATGAGTCTACTGAGGTATGCTTAAAAAAAAGAAACACACACAAACAATCCGGGCACAGGGGAAAAGCTACTATGTACATACATCCCTGTGGAGATGTCCAGCAACTATGGCATGGCCCAATCCCAATCCAGGGATACATATGGCAGGCAACTAAATAAGAGGGGGAAAGAAGGAGAAAAAAAAGACATGGGTGGGGGTGGGGCACAGGGCACTAACCCACCCAAGGGTATAGTATTGTTCATATCTCACCAGGGAGGGAGCGAGACACCAGGCTTCAACCCGATGCACCATGACGTGGATACAACAAACCGGCATGTAACAGGGAAACAATAGAGAATTCTGCGAGACCAGCCACAATCCCAACTATGTGGACACCCTCTCCCCCCTCAGAAGAATTCACTTCAGAGGACAGCACTGGGCCTACAGCACAGGGAGAGGTGTGAGTCTGAATCAAGCACACGGGAGAAAGAAAAATGTTGGACGGGGAGGGGATTACATCCTGGCCCACCAAGCCCCTAGGATGATACTGCTACTCACAGCAGACAATGCACAGAGAGTACCATAGGAACCGCCCCTCCACGAGACACAACATCCCTTATTAAACCATAGAGCTGTGGGGAACAACATTGAGAAACAATGCGGAAATTGTGCACAACTTGACCCCATCACACTGCAGTGAAACACTAAGGACATGCAAAAGAGCAGCAATTTGATGAAATCCTCAGGGAATACCAAAAATAGACTTTGGACACAGAGTGTGGCACCCATCAGACTCGACTGGAAAACTTGTAAAGGTCAACAAACAGACCTTGAACTCTTTATAGGCTTGTCCATTTTTGTCAGTGGATTTCCTTTTGTTGTTGTTATTGTTTTGTTGGTCTTGGTTTCCTTTGTTGTTTTATTTGGTTTTGTCTGGTTCTGGCACTTATTAGTGTGTTTATCTAGATAAGATTGGCTGGATGAATAATTCAGAAATGAAAAGAACAGGACCAATACTTCTGGGGTATAAGAGAGAAGGGGAGGTGGGAGAAAGGAAGGCGGAGGGGGGCGGCCAACTTAGGGATAATGGAACAGTAAGTGAACTTAAATCAATGGAGGGAAGGGCATAGGATGCCTAGTGGGGCTTAATCAAGGGCAATGTAGCAGTGAGGAATTACTAAACCTGAATGAAGGCTGAACATGATGGTGGGACAAAGGAAAGTAAAATAAAATAGAGCAAAGAACCAGGAGGCAAAGGATATTTATAGAGGCTTAAATACTAGCATGTACATATGTAAATATATACATAATGATAGGGTACTAGAACTATGTACTCACATTTATATGTTAAAAATTAAAGTTGAGACTCAGGGAAAATGGAGACTATTTAAGACTCTCCCATCTGGAGCTCCTGCTGCCAGACCAGAAAATTGGGAGGTAAGGTGAAGAAAACTGGGAAGTGGAGTCCTGAAATTAGAATTAGGGTACTAGGGTCTCTCCTGAACCCCCGTTGTGTCTGTGTGCATGTGTGTGGTTTCCACTCACAAAGCGAACCAAGAATGCTCTAAATCACGCTTGGTTTGGTGAGCTGGGTTTACGGGCTCCAGCTGAAAAGCTCCTCCCGCCCTTTTGCTGGGTGTACCAATTTCTCCAGGATTACGCCCTAAAGGGGATATAATCCCAGACACAAGGAGTGCCCCACTCCAGAGCTCTCCAGGCTGTTAACTGCCTTGAGCTCATAGCCTGGGGAGTGGGTGAGGCGGGTAGCCATAATTTGGAGTAGAAGAAAAAGCAGAATTTTACCTGAGGCAGATGGTGGTGTGGGAGAAAATAAA
>NW_022111323.1:4536614-4538509 GCF_000313985.2 Echinops telfairi | reverse complement strand
GGGTACTGTAGCCTGCCCTCGTGGGAGTTCTGCACAACACACAAGTCAGCTGTGACAACCATCTACAGCGTGCCACACTGCTGAGGAAACCTCCATTTGACCTCTAAGGTGATCTCCCCAAATAGGGCAATTCCACCCAGCACCTTTGTCCATGCATTAAAAGGGCACAACAACCTGCCATCATGGGGCAGGGTTTAAACACTTGGCCCCACATTTAGGCAATCAGGGATCAGCTCTCTCTTTACTCTTTATTTCCTCCTCTCTATCTTCTGTCTTTACCATCACAACCAGTCTTAGTGAGCACAGTTGAGTTTTCTCCGTTCTTCCTCTTTATTCTTTCTTCTCTTTCTTTGTACCCTTCTCCTCTCTCACTGCATTTATGATTCTCTCTTCTCTTTCTTCCACATTCCACCATTCGTTTCCAGACCCCTACCCTCTGCTTAGGGAAACTTTGCCCACCCAGTTGGGATAACTACAGTCAGCCCGCTAAGACAGTGCTGCACACAGCATGAGACAGTGCTATACACAGCATGGCATGCCACAGCGTTCATCTATCTCTTTATCTATTTTTTAAATTTTCTCTCTTTTTCTTTCTTTTTTTTCCCTTCGTTTTGTTCTTTCACTTTTTCTTCTTTTCTCCACTTCTTATATTTTCTCTTTTCTTCCACAGTCTCAGCAAATTCAGTTCCCCGTTTCGTTGTTTTCTGTGTTTTACAATGTTCAATTTTGCTTAGTTGTGCATTGTGTGTGTGTGTGTGTGTGTTAGTTTGCTTGGCATTGTTGCTTCAGTCTTTATGTCCTTCTTTCTCTCTTTTTCTTCTCCTCTGTCTCCTACTTTCAGAAGCCACTACCCTGTTTCCCCGAAAGTAAGACATCCCCTGAAAATAAGACCTACTTACAGTTTTTCCTCTCGCTAAAATATAAGGCCCCCGGAGGCAACCGTAACTCTGGACTCTGGACCATAGTGGTGGGCACTGCCACGCAGCTCACTGTTGGATGAAGTGCAGCTGGACCAGACAGGAAGTGTGAGGCCTCCTTTAATAAAACAATAAATGTTTACCGTATTCTTCTTCATGGAAAAATAAGACATCCCCTGAAAATAAGACCTAGAGCATCTTTGGGAGCAAAAATTAATATAAGACATAGTCTTATTTTCGGGGAAACAGGGTAGCAGCATCCAGGACACTCCCCTATACCTAGGGCAACTCAGAAGGCCCAACTTCAGGAGTTCTCACCCGCATTTGTTGGCTGTACATGCAGTTGGGGAAATCACACCGGTCCTCTTCCATACACCTAACAGCAGGGCGTTCTCCCCCTGAAAACAGTGGGGGGAACTCTAGCCTAAACCCCGAAGCCCTACAAGTTACTGGGGTAAACTTCTGCCCACCACTGGTGAGGTTCCACGCTACTGCGGGAACATCCACCCAACCTCCAAGGTGATCTCTCTGACTGCGGTAATGCCCCCTGCCAGCTATAGTGCTCTACACCAAGGAGGGTACACCCACACACCCTCCTAGGAATTCCAGTTGCAGAGGGAAATACTACATGCCACTCGAGGGGCTCCAAGCACCATGAGGCATACCTAGAGATGAGCCAGTGAAGCAACACCCTTGTGGGCCCAAACAACCCTACCAGCGTCACAAGAGAGCACTATCCAATTCACATTCCAAATAATAGGATATTGGTAGACTAGGGTTAGAGTGAAACCACAGCAAGATATAGCGGTAGCCTGATCCCTCAGTATAGCTACCAGTAGGTAATTCATAGTATCACTCATATTAGTTCCCCAAGAGAGAGCCCAGTGGTCTTAAACTCTAGAAGATGGCTCCAAGCTCCCCTAAAACAACTCTCAAACAGCAACCATTCCCAACAGCCTCAACGAAAAACAGGAGAAA
>NW_022111323.1:4533420-4535189 GCF_000313985.2 Echinops telfairi | reverse complement strand
AGACCCATGAAATATGTAAATCAAACACTCCAAAAGATGAAAAAAGAAATCACAGGCTCAACAATTATAGTTGATGACTTTAATACACCACTCGCTGAAAAATACAGATCACTGGGAAAGTAACTCAACAAGGAGGCTACTGATCTAAACATAACAATTGGATGACTTGACTTCTTAGATATTTTCAGAGTTTTCCACCCACATGCAAAAAAAATCACATTCTTTTAAAGTCCACGTGGCACTTATTTGAAAATAGATCACACGCTGGGACAAAAGTTGAGTTTGAGTAAATTCAAGCACATAGAGATTGTACGGATGTCTCTCACCGATCACTGTGCCATAAGGCTGGAAATTAGTAGGACAGTGAAGAAAACAAGGGCAAAAAATTGGAGGATGAACAATTCTCTTTTGAAAAATGAGTGGTTATTGACCCAGATCAGAGATGAAATCAGGAAGTTTCTAGAAACCAATGAGAATGAAAATACGACTTACCAAACCCTTTTGGATACAGCAAAAATATTTGTCAGAAAAAGGCTGATAGCAATAAATGCACACATTAAAAAAGAAGAGAGACTCATGTATGATATGCTGGCACAAAACTTACACCAATTAGAGCAGAGTCAACAGAACAACCCTATTAATAGCAAGAGCATAGATATAAATAACAGAGCTGAAATACAGGAGAGGGAAAACAAGAAAACTATGAAAAAATTAACGCAGCTAAAAGTTTGTTCTTTGAAAGAATTAACAGAATAGATAGACCACTGGCAAACCTAACCCAAGAAAGGTAGGAACCAACGGCAATTACAAGGATGAGGAATCAAACAGGGGACAATACAACGGACCCTAATGAAATCAAAAGGATAATTACACAGTACTATGAAGGCCTATACTCTAATGAATTCAACAAATTGGAAGACACGGACAAATATTTGGAAACACAATCCCTCTCTAGACTATCTCAGATGGATGTGAAGAACCTCAAAAGACCCATAGTAATGGAAGAAATAGACAAGGTTATTAAGGGACTACCAACCAAAAAATCCCCTGGGCCAGATGGCTTCACCAGAGATTTCTACCAAGCATTTGGGGAAGAACTGACACTAATCCTACACAAATTCTTCCAGAACATAGAAAAAGACGGAAGCCCCTCAAACTCTTTCTACGAAGCTAGTATAAGTCTGGTACCTAAAGTGGGCAAGTTCCCACAAGAATTAAGAACTACAGACCAATATCCCTTATGAACATGAATGCAAAAATCCTTAACAAAATACTGGCCAATAGAATACAAAGGCATATAAAAAATAATTCACTGTGACCAAGTGGGATTCATACCAGGGATGCAGGGATGGTTCAACATATGAAAGACCATCAGTATTATTCACCACATTAGCAGGGAAAATGATAAGAACCACATGATAATATCGATAGATGCAGAAAAAGCACCCAACAACATCCAACACACATTCCTTTTTAAGACACTCAAGAAGATAGGAACAGCAGGAAAATTCTTCAATTTAATATTAGTTATATATGGAAAACCAATTGCCAACATGGTAGTTAATGGAGAAAAGACAAAAACAATTCCACTGAAAAGGGGGACCAGACAAGGATGCCCCTTCTCCCCACTCCTATTTAACATTGTACTTGAGGTCCTAGCAAACAACATAAGACTAAGAAAATACATCAAAGGTATTCATCTGGGGAAGGAAGAGGCAAATTATCAATATTTGCAGGCAATATGATTCTATACATTGAAAATACCCTAA
>NW_022111323.1:4530940-4532079 GCF_000313985.2 Echinops telfairi | reverse complement strand
CCAAACAGATGGAAATTGAGCTACCATATGACCCAGCAATCCCCCTACTGGGAATATACCCAGAAGAGGCAAGAAACAAACCATGGTCAGACAGCTGTGCCCCAGTGTTCATCGCGGCACAGTTCAAAATTGCAAGGAGTTGGAAACAACCCAAATTTCCATCAACAGACAAATGGATTAAAAAACTGTGGTAGATACATACAATGGAGTACTATGCATCACTAAAAATCAGTGTTGAACGCATGAAGCATAGCGGCGCATGAGAAGACCTGGTGGAAATTATGCTGGGTGAAGTAAGCCAAGCATGAAAGGACAAGTACAACATGACTCCGCTGACGCAAGTTTATAAAAAAAGAAAAGAAAAATGCAAAAGTGGCACAGAGAAAAGACTAATCTATATAAACACTCTAGGGGTGAGGTGCAGGTGGTATGGCAAGGGCCAGAACAAATCCAGAGGTACACATGGTAGCCAACTAAAATGGAGTTGTGGGCGGAGGGTGGAAAGGTGGGGAATAAAAGGGAGATATGTGGCGGGGAAATAGGGCACTGACCTGTCCAAGGGGAGAGTACTGTTTGTGTCTCCACAGGGAAAGAGGGACCAGACTTCATTCCGGTGTTCCCAGATGCAAATGCAGCATGCTGGCATGGAGAGGGGAGCCAGTGGAGGTGCCTGAGGGCACGGCCCGAGTACCAGCTATGTGGACAACTGCCCCTCACCCTAGAAAAATTTACTTTAGAGGACGGCACTGAAGCTTCAGCTAGGGGAGAGGGACATGTCTGATCAGAGCACAAGGGAGGAAATGAATGGGGAGGAAGAGAGAGTGGAGCATATCCTGGCCCACCAGGCCTGGAGGATGATATCCCTTTTCTGAACAGCCAATGCACAGAGTGAACTATATGGCTGTTTCCACTATGGGACACAATGTCCCTCGCTGACCCATGGCCCTATGGCGGACAACCCTGGAGATTCAGTGTCTGGATTGGCCCGGTGTAACCCCGCAACACCGAGGCAAAACACTAAAGGCGTGCAGCAGATCAACTGGGAGAGCCGAGCAGGGAGCTCATGGGGGAGTGCAAAGGATAGACTTTGGGGCCAGAGCGTGGCACCCCATAGGACTTGACTGGAGGACATGCCTAGA
>NW_022111323.1:4527481-4529327 GCF_000313985.2 Echinops telfairi | reverse complement strand
TCAACAGAATCGCTGAAGACAAAATGGATGCATAAGCAAATGTGGTGAAGAAAGCTGATGGTGCCCATCTATCAAAAGATATAGAGTCTGGGGTCTTAAAGGCTTGAAGATAAACAAGCGACCATCTAGCTGAGAAGCAACAAAGCCCACATGGAAGAAGCACACCAGCCTGTGTGATCAAGAGGTGTCGATGGTATCAGAAATCCGGCATCTAAGACCCAGATCACAATCATATCTAATGTGAATGGGGGGGGGTGCATGGAGTGGACACCCAGTGCTCATATGTAGACAATTGGACATCCCCTCACTGATGCGTCACAGGGAAGAGATGAACCAGCACCGCAGAAACACACAACTTTCCTCTAGTTCTTTGGTGCTTTCTTCACCCCACTATCATGACCTCAATACTACCTTACAAATCGCATTAGACTAATACATGCACACTACTACAGATAAGAGCCGGCAACACAGGGAACCCAGGATAGATAATCCCCTGAGGGCCAACAAGGAGAATAGAGATATCAAGAGGATTCAGGGAGGATGCTGGGAGAAAAGGGGAATTGATCACAAAGTTCAAAATAGAGCCCCCTCCCAGGGGGACAAACAACAGAAAAGTTGCTGAGGGGAGACGGAGGAAAATGTAAGATATGAAAATAATAATCTATAACTTATCAAGGGTTCATGAGGGAGGTTGGCTGGGGGAGGAAGGGGGAAGAAGTGGGCAGCTGATATCAGGGGCTCAAGTGGGAAGAGAATGCTTTGAAAATGATGGCAGCGTATGTGAAAATGTGTTTGACACACTGGATGAATGTATGGATTGTGATAAGAGACATAAGAGCCCAATAAAAGTATTTCATAATTTTAAAAAGTTTAAAAGCAAGAATATTACTTTAAGGACTAAGGAGCACCTGATCCAAACCACAGTATTTTCAATTCCTTATATGCATGTGAAAGTTGGACATTGAATAAATAACACTGAAGAAGAATTGATACATCTGTGGGGCTTGAGAATAATATTGAAATACAGTGGACTGCTTAAAGGACAAACCGATTTATTTTGGAAGAACAGCGAGAGTGCTCCTTAGCAGCAAGGATGGGAAGACTTTGCCTTTCATACTTTGGGCATCTTATCAGGAGACACCAATCCCTGGAGAAGACTATCATGCTTGGTAATGTGGAAGGACACTGGAGGAGAGAAAGGTCCTCAATGAAATGGAGTAATATGGTGACTGCAACAATGGGCTGTCATGTGAACAATTGTGAGGATAGTGCAGAATTGAGAAGTGTTTCTTTCTCTTTTGCAAAGGGTAGATATGGATTGGAACCAACTTGATGGAACCTAACGACAACTCACTCCCATGGAGTCAATGCTAACATTTAGTGCTCCTATAAGAACTATCCCTGAATTTCTGAGACTAACTTTTTATGAGAGTAGAAAGCTCTGTCTTTCTTCCTCAGATAATTTGGTGGTGTCCAATTGCTGATATTTCAGATCACAGCCCAAAACATAACCACAACTTCACCAGGACTCCTTCTAACAATAACAATGAAGCTGAGGAACATTGGACCATTTCATTAGATAGCATCTGAACAAGGACCAATTGTACTGAAGGAAGAAGTTCAAGTTGCACTGAAAGCATTCACCGAAGACAAATCTTCAAGAATTAATGGAATACCAACTGAAAATGTCAGGATACTCATCTATGCCAGTTGCTGCTTTGCCAGCTCACTGGAAAAGATATATATATTTGGACCTATTCCAAAGAAAGATGATTCAACAGAATGCTCAAATTATAGAAAAGTACCATGATATCACATGCAATTAAAAGTACATTGTCAGGGAACT
>NW_022111323.1:4521169-4527025 GCF_000313985.2 Echinops telfairi | reverse complement strand
GCTTGAGGCACTTTCTGATGAAGATCAAGGATTGCAACCTTCTGTATGGATTGCGACTCAATGTAAAGGAGACCAAAATCCTTACAACAGGACCAATAGTTAATATCATGATAAATGGGGAAAGATTGAAGATGTCAAGGATTTTTGTCTTACTTGGATCCACAATCAATGCTCATGGAAGTAGCAGTCAACATATTAAAAGATGAGTTACATTGGGTAAGTATGCTGCACAAGACCTCTTTAGAAGATTGAAAAATAAGGATGTTACTTTGAAGACTAACATGTGCTTAACCCAAGCCTTGGTATTTTCAATTGGTTCATATGCATGTGAAAGTTCGACATTTAATAAGGAAGACTGAAGAAGAATTGTTTTATTTGAATGATGGTGCTGGAAAATAATATTGAAAGTACCATGGGCTGCTAAAAGGACAAACAAATTTGTCTTGGAATAATTATGTCTGGATTGCTCCTTGGAGGCATGGATAACAAGATTTTGTCTTACAAAGTTTGGCCATGTTGTCATGAGAGATCAGTCACTGGAGATGGACATCATGCTTAGTAAAGTATAAGTCAGTGAAATAGAGAAAGGCCCTCAACCATATGGATTGACACTATGGCACCAATAATGGTCTCAAGAATAGGAACAATAGTAAGGATGTTTCAGAACTGGGCAGTATTTCATTCTGTTGTGCATAGGGTCACTATGCATTGAAACAGAGTAGAACAGAAACTATATATATGGATAGATAGCTATGTAGAGAGATATATAAATTTACATTAAAAGATGGCTCACACATCTGGTCTTCCCCCTCTCCCCCACCCCCACCCTCACCTCGTGCAGTGAAGCTGAACAAGAATGGAAGATAACAAACCGACAATGGGAGTTAAGTCACTGAAGCCCCAGAAGGCTCCCCAAAATAGACTTTAGACTCGGAGTGGCAGTGCCCAGATCCCCGCCAAACCAGTGGGGAGATAGTCCAAAAAGTCAGTGGATTGACCAGGAACTACGTATAGGTTTTTTTGTTTTGTTTTTCTTTCTCTTTGTTGTTTTTGTTCGTTTGTTCGTTTGTTGGTTGGTTGGTTGGTGTTTAGTCTTCATTGGTGTTTTGTTTTGTTTTTTAATCTAGATAAAGATACACATGAGAAGCAAGCCTGAGGAGAAAGCAACTGGACTGATGGTTGAGAGGTGGAGGTGGCAGTGGGAGGACGAGCCATGGGGAAGGGAGTAGCAAGCAAACAAGGTCACAGACAAGGGAACAACTAGGGATCTAAAATCAATGGTGAAGGAGGAATAGGAATCCTAGTAGTGGTGGAGCAGCTATATTCTAGCCGGAGGAATTACTGAGAGGCAAACGAGGGATGCACATGATAGTGAGACAGCAGAAAAGTAAAAGGAAATTGAGGAAATAATTAGGAAGCAAAACTATTTGTTGAGGTATAAACATAAGTATACATATGTAAATATATCAATGCATAACACTAGCGGTACTGGCCTATGTACAGATGGCTATACATTGAGGCAGTGGATTGACTGGGCCTCTACTAAGTATTCCCTCAACACAAGAACTGAATCATAGAGTCTCAAAGTTATTTAACCTACCAACCATTTTCAGAAAGAAAGAAAAAAAATTATCCAACACCCTCTGACAAACACTTTTTACTCTATCCCATAATCCAGTCCCCTGGCTTGATATAGTGCCCTACCCCTACCTGAGGAGTGTTATCACTTGCTTTGGAAAACATATCAAATACTCTGAAAATAATTGTATTGAAATGTCTTGTATAGATTGGGGAGAAAATTTGGAAAAGAACTCAAAGTCTTAAAAGAGACCAGGCTTACTAGTTGGATAGAGACTGGTGGGGTCCCCAAGACTACGCCCATTATCCTTTGTGACTAAACTGAACTCACCTCCTTGTTAGAATAATCAACCATTTAAGAACAAAAGGGCTGCATTTACACAAGGACAAAGTTCAGAGTATTAGTAAAGTAAGAGGAATGTAAAACTGCGATGCTCTGTAAATGTTCACCTAATTCACAAAAAAGAGCTTAAATTTTTTAAAGGAAAGAGATTGACCCTATTCAACTTAATTTTATAGATTTTATCCTGACTCATTAACATAATTTCCACTAACTAACATCATACTAACTTAATGCCATTGAATTGATTGTGATTTAGAGCAATTCTTTTTAAGACAGAGTAAAACTGCCCTTTTGGGTTTCCTAGGCTATAAATCTCTACAGGAGCGTAAGACTTCATATTTTCCCTGGGGAGTGGCTGGAGGGTTCAACATCCTGATTTTGAGTAATTTGTACATGTTCCTTCACTAATATCCATGTGGCCAGAGAGAAATCTGCCTACAGGCACAGCTAGGAATAGGCTGTGCTGACTAAAGAACTAGATCCTGATTTGTTCCAAATCTTGAATTGTAAACTGTTGCTTCCTTAGTAAACATACCATCATCATGAGTATTTTCTTTCTTTTTTAAAAACAGTTTTATTGTCACATAATTTACATAGCATACATTTCAATAATTCTAGTACCCCCTCCCATCTTAATCTCTTCATTTCCCACTCCTGAAATCACCCTTCCCTCCCTATCACCCACTCTTCACCCCTGCATCCCCTATCAACCCTGTATCAGTTATTATCACTGGGCATCCACTCCTCCTGTGGGTTACAAACTGGGAAACCCAACAGAAACAATAAAAAACACTTTGGAAATAAGGTGGTAAGGACCAAATAATAATAAGATGAAGCTCAGAATACAAATAACGAGTAAGAAAGAAAAGACTCACATCAACATTCCAAAAGCCAGGGAAGAGATTTCTGTCACAGATCAAGAAAGAGATACGTGCACAAAACCAACTCAGGCTGGGTCTATAGGGAGGTCATCTGGCCAAGTATATAATTTGAGTCAGCATATTCAAGATTACAATGGTCTCTGCCTGATAGTAAGGCTGTTCAAGACTCTTTCCTGTGGCTAGAGAATATCTTCAAGTGGCTCAGTTTGATCAAATACTCTGCAAATGGGTTTTGGGCTTCCACTGTCCTTCATAGCCTTCTACAAATTGGGTGTTCATAATTTTACCTCTGATACTTTTCCCTTTGCCATATTTGACTTCTTAATTGTCATCTTTGGATCATACAAGCTGGTGTGTTTCCTCTGTGTGAACTTAGTTGACTCCTTGTTTGTATGGCTGGTTGTTTGATTACAAGCCTTTAAGACCCCAGACACTATTCTGATTGATAGCTGGGCACCATATGCTTGCTTCACCACACTTTGCTCCCTTATCTTCAGTGATGCTTTCATGAAGGTGAGTATCAAGCAGGAGCATGTTATTATAACTCAGTGTTCTTGAATTGGGGCTAGAGTTAAGTAATAACTCACACTTTGTCTGCTTGTCCATGGGGTTTGCACATCTCAGGTTTACTTTGGTGGTTGTAATATGACAAAATCACAACCCTATAATATCAACTGAATCAATAGCAGCCATAAGCCAAACAGCAACCAAACAAACAGAACACCCACACCCAAAAAGAAAAGAAAGAAAGAAAAACCAAGATATAAGCAGGAAAGCAAAAACCCATATAAACAAGCACAGCATTGTTAATCACCCCCACTGGGGTATATGTCAATTTCATTATTATCATCATCAATTTCCCTAATGCCCCAGCACTCCAAACACTGTCGATATAAGGAGTCTACGCAAGTACAGTTTCACCTTGGGCTGCAACCCACGAGTTTTTGTCCCATCATGACTATTTTCTATGCTCTTTGTGGCCATTGCAATCAGTACTCCAACCCAGCAGAGTAGAGAGTGCTCAGGGAGGACTGGCTTATGTCAGAATTAGTGAAAAGTTCGGAGTAAGAAGGTATGCATGTTTATTTTTTCTTAGGAATAAGCCTTGGTCTGTTGATCTTGATTCTTCACTCTTATGAAGTTTTAGAAAGTCAGATGATACCATGCATTTTTACAAGACATTTTCAATTTTAATAAAGTCCAACTTATTTTTCCTTCTTTTCATGAGTATCTCTAATTTCACCACCAAGCCTACTATCAATGGAATTGTCTCCAATGTTTATTCCAGAAGTTTTATGTTTTTTAATTAATTTAGGTTCTTTTATTTTAATTAATTTAGGTTCTTTCTGGGGAAGGGGGAGTTAAAGACATTCAATTGTTTTGTCACCATTTGTTGAAAAGATTATCTTTTCTCTATTGTCTCTATTCTCTATTACCTTTGCTCTTTTTCAAAAATCCATTTTGTCGTTCTATTTCTGGGCTAGCTATTCTGTTTCATGTTGGGAATAATTGACATTTTAGTACTGCTATGTCTTTCAAAAATTGAACTCATAATATTGTTCCCTTCTATTTACATCTTCTTAGATTTTGTTCATCAGTTTTGCAGGGGATTTTGCAAGAGATCATGTACATTATTCTATTTATATCTTTGTACAGAATTTTTGGTATAGTGACAATGTATCATCCTTCCATATTTATTTGATGCCTCCTACATTGTTCAATATTTTAGACATAGAATATTTTCATGTTGTAACTCAAGAATTGAATTTTTCCCTGTAATTTCAGCTTGAGAAATGCTGTGTATTTTTCTCTTTTGGTTTTCTAACCACAACTCTTTGAACACTTCATTATAATAATTTTCTGTCTTTTTACATTTCTTTTTAATATTTGCTATACAATTGTTCTACTTCATCATTTCTTTCAGTCGCTTTAGCTTCTGTGTATTCTATAGCAAGTTTAAAAGTCTCTTTAGATAGCCATTTTGGTCTTTTTTTCCATTCATGTCTTTTGTTTCTTCATGCATGATGCTCTTTGTGTCATCCCACAATTTGTTTTGTCTTCACAGTGTCAAATATATTCTTGAATTGATGTCTAAATTCAGGTACTATATAATCAAGGTTCAATTTTAGCTCTTGTTCAACCATTTCAAAAGGTAGCATATAAATTCTATACCACTGACTAAATCAATGACATTATCAATAGAATTACCTTATATCCAGGGGAATGATTTATAATGATTTTATCTTAAATTATTATCTGTCTCTAAAATGAACTAGAGACATATATAAAACATGGATTTGGGACTCACATTTAATTCTAGCCCTAATCTAAGAGCAATTAGTTCATATGCCCTGGGGCTTGAAGCCCGCCATAATGAAAAGATCACTGAAGATATAGGTACTATAGCAAAGTGGTCAAGAAAACCAATGGTACCCCGCCTTTAAAAAGAATAGTGTCAGGTGTCTTAAAGGTTTTCCTTGAAACAAGCAGCAGTCTAAATGAGGCAGTAACTAATTAGACAAAGGAGTGGCACACCAGCCTGTGTGGTTCAAGGATTGCAAATATTAAAACCCATATCCAATGGAGGGAATAGTATCAGAGATTAAGTTAAGAACACCCAGTTTTCAGAAGTCTATGGATGACAGTGGAAGCCCAAAGGAGCACTATAAAGGCGATTATGGCAGATGTATTTGTGATAAAATGTAGTTAGGTCAAACCTTATCATTTGATATTCCTTTTGACCCCTTTGTAATTTGTTTCAATTTTTAATATTTTCTGCTTTCTTTTTGATTAAGGTTTTCCTATGTTTTGTCCACTCATTGTTGTTTTGCTGTTGTTGTTGTTTCTTTGTTTGTTTGCTCTCTGTTTATGTTTGATATGATATTCTGTATTTGAAGTCCAGGATAGGCAGATCTATAAAAACAGTGACTAGATTGATATTTTCCTAGAGGCATGGCACGGGAGGATGGGGGAAATGAGGAGCTAATAACAATGTATATGAGAAGAAAATGTTTTTAAATTGATTGCACAAATCTTTATGATTGGCTGGTTAAA
>NW_022111323.1:4507148-4518070 GCF_000313985.2 Echinops telfairi | reverse complement strand
CAGGGCTTATGGTTAAGGGTGAGATCAAAACATATATTTATCTATATATCTATCTGTCTATCTATCTACATGCATATATACATACACACATATACATTCCACTTTAGTTTCAGCATTATAAGATGTTAGAGATCTTATAAGGAACCTCCATGGGGTCTTTGGTAATTCTAATAAACAAGACAATGATATATGAGGGGGTACCACTCTCCCCAAAAAGAAACCCGGAATTTCACTGGGTAGAGTGGGGCTTTCATAGTACACGTTTTCCCCACAAGGTGAGCATCATGCAACTTTCTCTAAGTTAGTGCACCCAATGTGGATGCCTGGAAAAGTTCTATCTGGTCACAGTGAATTTTTTTGGTAAAAGCAGTTTCGCTCAAATCCCATTTTTTTGTGATGGCCTACTTAAGAGAACAGAGTGTGGCTGTGAAATTTTGTTTACTGTGTGGGAAAAAATGCCTCAGAAACTGTTGTGATTTGAATACAGCTTATAAGGACAGCGCTATGGGAAAAACTCAATTGTACAAGTGTTTTTCTTATTTCAAAAAAGGTGAAATGTCGACTGATGAGAAAACTCGTTCTGGACATCTGTCAACTTCTGTAACTGATGAAAATGTCAACTTGTAGTGCATTTGGAGTTCGTTCCATCAGTTCAGACTGTTAATCAAGCTTTCTATTTAGAGGTTCTGAAAAGATTGTGTAACAGTATGTGACAAAAAAGGCCTGATTTGTGGCAGGTAGATGGGGGACTGGTTTTGCCGCCATGACAATGCACCTGCTCCTGCAGCCATCTCAGTGTGCCAGTTGTTAGCCCAAAACTGCATGCCTTTCTTGCCCCACATATTCTACTCACCTGACCTGGCTCTGTGTGACTTCTTTTTGTTTCTGTAATGAAGGATAGTGATTTGATGATGTAGAAAAAGTGAAGAAAAAAAAACAAGGGACGTGCTTTCAGCAATCCAAACAAAAAAGTTTGGAGAATGTTTCCAAGAATGAAATTGCAGATTTGACCAATTTATTAAGTGTAATGGAGAGTAATTTGAAGGTGGTAAGTTGTTTTGTAAAAAAAATAATTAAATACATAGTTTTGGGTGTGGGGGGGGAGAAAGTGGTTTTTATTTTGGGTAACCCCTCATATAAGATCAAGAATTGCAGTCTTCAATGTGGATTACAATTCAATGGAAATATGACCCAAATTATCACAACTGTGACAGTAGGCAACATCAAGATAAACAGACAAAAAAATGAAGTTGTCAAAAATTTCATCTTGCTTGTATCCACTCATGGAAGCAGAAGTCAAAATATTAAATTACACATTATATAGAGTAAATGTGCTGCATCATACCTCTTTAAAATGTTGAAAATAAAACATGTTGTTTTGAGGACTAAGGTGCACCTGACCCATGCAATGGTATTTCCTATCGTCTTATATGCATGTGGAAGTTGGACACTGAATAAAGGCAACTGAAGGAGAATCAATGCATTTGGATTATGGTGCTGGTGAAGAATATTGAAAATACCAGGAACTTCCAAATAAACAAATAAATCTGTCGTGGAAGGATTACAGTCAGAATGATCCTTAAAGGCAAGGGTGTTAAGACTTTGGCTCACATACTTTGAACCTTTTGTCAGGAGAGACCAGTCCCTAGTGAAGTCCCATGGTGAAGCAGAGAAGTAACAAAAAAGATGAAGACCCTCAACAAAATGTATTCACCCAGTGGCTGCAACAATGCATTCAAACATAAAAATAATTGTGAGGATGGCACAGGACCGGGCTCTGTTTTGTTCTGTTGTGCATAGGGTCACTATGAGTCAGAGCTGACTTGATAGCACCGAACAACAACAGCAACAAAAATCAATGTTATAGGATATAAAGCTCTATTCAGATAAGGAGGATATTCATATATAATTAAAGTTTTTAAGGATAAAATACATGAGATGTTCACATATATATTTTAAAGCTTAATCCTTTATTAAGGACTGAATCCTTGTTAAGACAGCAATTAAGGTTGGACACAGGGCACAAAGCTCAATAACACTCATCAAATTTATGCCTGCCAAACTAAGACATATCTTTAAAAGCTAAGAAAATATAAAAGTTGCAATTATATGATAGTCTTAAGTTGCCTATTATTTAACAACCTCAAGAGCAAGAGGTTTTATCAAAAGTTCAATGATTTCTAAATCAATGCTTTTGGCATAACATTTCTCCTCTTCTCTCACTAAGGCATGACAGCTTTAATCCAAAGAGGTATATTAATTAATTTAAACTGCAACCGCTGATTTAAAGGTAAGGTCTGGGCCAGAGAAACAAATCCAGTGACACTCATATATGTAAAAGAAAGAATTTTATATCAAGAAGTAATTACATAACAAGAAAGCATCCCAGCCCAGTCCAACTCAAGCCCTTAAATTCAATACTAGTCCATAAGCCACTCTTCAGACTCACGCAGCTACATGCAATGATACAGAAGTCAAGAAGATCACAGGCCTGTGCAGGGTCATGTATATCTGAGGTCAGTGGTAACATGTTGAGTTTCTGGCACACCTCAGGGTGGCCCAAAGCAGAAAGGTGAAAGGAGAAAGAGAAAAGATGGGCACCAGAGTCCGAGTTTTTAGGAAGGCCACACCACTAAGGACACATCAGACTATCTGATGGACAGGTTTGACTTCACCCCTAGCCAGGAGTGTCTAGTTAACATAAAATCCTCTGACTACCACAGACCACCCCTTGTCAAGTTGACACCATTACACAATTTTTAACCATATATAGTTTTAAAACAAAAATATTAACACAGCCATGGCTGTCCCTAATAGGATAAAACTAAGACATGTACCACTGAAAATCATTAGCCCCATTTAAACCTTACATTCTGAAGTGAACAAAACAAAAATATTATATGCCTAAAAATTGTAGCTTTGTGAACAACTGCACTTGACACTTATAATACTATCAACATCTTCCCCTAACCATAGAATTTTGTAAGCCAGCCACTTCATGTCTTTTGGGGTTTCCAATATCTATCAATCCAGTACTCTCAAGTCACAAACATATTCTTTGATGTGAAGTATCTCCATTCCAATTGGAACCTGGTGTGTCTGCATCCATAAACAAAGTCAAATTAGGCTAAGCCATAATAAAATCAGCACACAATATGCATTAATTCATGAGCTCAAAAATCTTATCTTTAGGTGGTCATGTTCTGGTGAACACAGCATGGGCTGCCTTGCTTAGCCTCACCATGGTGCCCATTGACCACCCTGCCTTTGGACAATGAGCCCCTCACAAATTAACAAACTAGCCCCCTTGGGTTAGGTCATGCCATAGGCTCAGGTTCCACACAACTCTAAATTTCAGACTAGCCATCCCATTCTTGTCTCTTGTCTAGTCCCTGTGAACAAGGTTCTCAGTGGCCACTCAACTCATCTCTCTATTGCTGCATTTCCTCCACTTCCACTCAACACGTGGATCCAGGTGGTCACCTAGTGAGCATTTCAGGCTGTCCATAGGCTCCCGCTAAGGTTCAGTCTTAGAAAGGAAAGTTCCCACATGGTTCCAGATTTTTCCAGTTTAGGCGCACAAGATGCTAGCTCAAAAATCAAAAATCCAAGTAGCACCCCCTTCAGTCTGTAAACAGCTCTAATGGCAAGTCTTTTAAAATGCAAATGTCCTGAGAACTCAAGACACTGAATGGGGCTTACTTTTTCTAAACCTTAGTTGCAGGCAATTCCTATTACGAATTTAATAGACCTAATTTAATGGCTGAAGGCAGTAAGCTTACAAACTCTCTCTAATCAAATTTCATATAAACCATATTATCACACATTATATCAATAACAGTAGGTAGAAGAAATCCTAGTATAGCCAGACCCTAAACAGAATTCTTAAAACAGTCCGATTCAATCCTTTCTTATCTAAACTATTTCTATTCATATGCAATATGGCCTTAGAAGTCTGGCAGGATCAAGCCACTCCTTCTGTCAACCATTTTGATGAAGCAGCATGGCTTTTGTCTCAGAAAAGTTAGGGTCATGTTTGCCCCCTGAGTAGCAATTTAACATCCATTACATTCGTATGCTCCATTTCAAGTAGGAATAACCAAAGACAGTTTCTAAGAATCAAAATTTTCACTCCCCATACTCTTTCCATAAAACAACCCAGTAAACCAAGTGGCATATGTGACCTCTGGCTATCCAAAGAAGACAAATCCAATTCCATCCAATTATAATAAAGCAGAGGTCAGAGAAGCCTCCACTGTCCATCTTCATGATTTATTTCTCTAGCACCCCACACCCCAGGTACCATATCAAAAAAGCATCTCAGCCCAATCCAACTCAAGTCCATAAGTCTGATGTTAATCCATAAGTCCTTCTTCAGACTCACACAGCCACATGCAATGATGCAAAATGCAAGAAAATCACAGTCCAGTGGATGCAAATTTGTGTGGATCTAAGGTCAGTGGAAACATGTTAGGACTCAGCTCTCATATGGCCAGCAAGCAGGAAGGTGAAAGTGAAGAAAGAGAGATCTTTCTCCCAAGGTCCCCGATTATATGAAGGCCACACCCCAAGGACAGGCTGTGACCTGATTTGCAGGTTTGCCTCCACCCCTAACCAGGAGTGTCTGGTTGTCATAAAATAATATGGCTGCCACAGTGGGTTTTCCAACTCACATCCTTCTGATGCTGTACACCTCGAGAAGATGAAATCTGAAATCCTGAAAAGAACTTGGTTAAAATTGCATGCCTAGCCATATAGTACAAGGTGTACTCTTCCCCTAGTTTTATTAGATGTCATGGAGTCAGTTGTGACTCATAGCATCGCGATGTGCCACAGAAAGAAATAATACCTGGCCTTGTGCCATCCTCACAATTGTTGTGTTTGAGCCCATTGTTTCAGCCACTGAGTCAATCACCTTTTGTTTTTTTAACTTCAAAGAGTAAAAATGTCTTAGCCAGCAACCCAGAAGAACTAGCGTTCAGGAAGATCTGGGCCTGAGTCAATCCATCTTGCCTATGGTCTTCCTCTTTTCCCTGCCCCTCTACTTTATCAAGAATAATGTCCTTGTCCAGGGGCTGGTCTCTTCTGATAACACCAAGATATGCAAGATAAAGCCCTATAATCCCTGCCTCTAAGCAGCATTCTGGCTATACTTCTTTCTTCTAAGAGAGATATTTTGTTTCTTTGGCAGTTCATGGTACATTCAATATTCTTCACCAACACCGTAGTTCAAAGGCATTGGTTTTTCTTCAGTCTTCCTTATTTAATGTCCAACTTTCACAGGCATATGACGTGATTGAAATTATCATGGCTTGTATCAGTTACCCCTTAGTGCTCAAAGTAGCATCCTTGTTTTCCAACACTTTAAAGAGGTCTTGTGCAGCATAGTTACCCAATGCAATGCATTGTTTGATCTCTTGACTGCCTTTCCCATGAGTATTGACTGTGGGTCCAAGCAGGACAAAATCCTTTACTTCAATCTTTTCTGTTTATTATGATGCTACCTACTGGCCCAGTTGTGAGGGTTTGGTTTTTTTTTGTTACACTGAATTTAATCCATACTGAAGGCTGCAATCCTTGTTATTCATCAAGTGCTTCAAGTCCCCCCACTTTAAACAATCAAAGTTGTGTCATCTGCATATCTTAGATTGTTAATAAGTCTTCCTTTAATCCTGATGCAACAGCCTTCTTCATATAATCAAGCTTCTCTGATTATTTGCTCATCATACAGATGGAATAAATATCATGAGAGGATACAATCCCGAGGCAAATCTTTCCTGATTTTAAACCATGCAGTATGCCCTTGTACTGTTCACACAACTGCCTGTTAATCCATGTACAATCTCCACATGAGTGCAATGTAGTGTTCTGGTATTCCCATTCTTCTCAGGTCTATCCATAGTTTGTTATGGTCCACATAGTCGATTGACTTAGCATAGTCAATAAATACAAGCAAACAACTTTTTGGTATTCTCTAATTTCAGCTAAGATTCATCTGACATAAATGATATCCCTTGTTCCACATCCTCTTCTGAATTTGGTCTGAAATTTTGGCAGCTCCCTGTCCATGTACTGCTTCAATCATTGTTGAGTGATCTTCGAAAACATTTTACTTATATGTGATATCATTGATGTAGTTATATAACTTGAGCCTTCTATTGGGCCATCTTTCTTTGGAATGGGTAAAATTATGGATCTTTTCCAGTTAGTTGGCCAAGTAGCTATCTTTCAAATTTCCTGGCATAGATAAGTGAGTGCTTCCCCCACGCTGTTGAGATTGTTGAAACATTTTAATTGGTATTCCATCAATTCCTTGAGCCTTGTTTTTAACTAATACTTCCAATGCAGCTTAAACTTCTTTCAGTATTATTAATTCTTACTCATAAGCTACCTCCTGAAATGATAGAATGTAGATTACTTTTTAGTACAGTGACTCTGTATAGTCTTTTCATCTTCTTTTGATGCTCCGTACATCATTCTAAATCTTTCAATATTGAAACTGGAGGCTTGAAAATTTCAATTTCAGAAATGCTGAGCATTTTATTCCATTTTGGTGTTCTAGGTCGAGGTCTTTGCTCATTTCATTATATTTTACTTTGTCGTCTCTGGCTGCCCATTGAAACGTTCTGTTCAGTTCTTTGACTTCATCATTTCTTCCATGTGTCTTAGCTATGTATGATTCAGAGCAAGTTTCAAAGTCTCTTCAGATATTTATTTTGAAATTTTCTTTTCTTTTTAATAACCTTTTGCTTTCTTAATGTATGGTGTTCTTGATGTCATCCCTCAGCTCTTCGGGTCTTTAGTCATTAGTGTTCAATGTGTCAATTCTATTCTTGAGATGTTCTTGAAATTCAGGTGGGATAGGCTTACAGTCATATTTTTGCTTTTATGAGTTTGTTTTAGTTTTCTTCAGCTTCAACTTGAACTTACAAATGAAACATTGATGGTTTGTTCTGCAATCAGCCCCTGGCTTAATTTTACCTTCTAATACTGAGCCTCTCCATCACCTCTCACCATAGATATAGTCAATTTTATTTCTTTGTATTTCATCTGAAGAAGTCCTTGTGTTGAAAAAAGGTATTTGTGATGAAAATGTCATTGGTCTTGCAAAATTTTGTCATTTGATCTCCATCATAGTTTTTATCAGGAAGACCATATTTTTTCAAGTACTGTTCCTTCCTCTGTCTCCAGCTTTTGCATTCAAATTGCTAATAATCATCAATGCATCTTGATTGTATGGATGATCAATTTCAGACTGAAGACATTTGTAGAAGACTTTAATTTCTTCATCATTAATTTTGATGAATAAATTTGGATAATAACTATATTGTTTGTATTTCCTTGAAGGTGGATATATAATTCTATCACAGATAGCATTGTACTTCAAGAAAGATTTTGGAATTTCCTTTTTGAAGGTGAATGCAATACAATTCCTCTTGATTATGTCATCCTCAGTGTGATAGGTAGGTTTTTTGTGCCAACATGGCCAATGAACACATATGAAATTAGTTGAAAGGCAGAGAGATAAATGGTTCAGCAAGCCTCTCCTCTTTCTCTCTTGCTCTTTGATCATTGGACGAGTGTGTGGCTGCCTTGCTTGTTCTGTCCCTCCGTTTGCAAGCTACACTATCTGGGGGATGCCTATCCATGGACTGCTGCTGTAACTTGAGATTCCTACAAGACCTGCTTCGCCACCTACTGTAAGGTACATCTCTTGAGCTGAGGACTATTGGACCCTGTCATATGGCTGGCTGTTGCTGACCTGCTTGCTGTTTGCTGCCTGTGGTTGTGTAGCCTGAATTGCTCCACGGAGGACTACCCCATGGCCCTCAAGACTTGAAGGATTGCCAGTGTACTAGCTGTCTCATGGAAGTGAGTTGCACTAAGACGTTTTTACAGTTTTATAGATTAATTAACTGTTTATTTCTTATGATATCTATCTATATAAATATATACAAAATTATTAGTGTCCTGGTTTTGTTTCTCTAGAGAACCCCGTCTAACACATTTGGTACCAGGAGTGCTTCTAGAGCAATAAACTCATAAATATGGGCTTCTTAAATTGGCCATCCAGCCTGATTAGTCTTAACAGCACTAATATTGCTATTTCTATACCTAAAGGCATGGATAAGTCTGCCACTCTTACTAATCCATGGTGTGGAATAGCAAAGCTAATACCCACAGTAGCACCACCAATAGATGAGGTGCTGGTTAAAGGAAAGGCTCTGGGTGATCATATGTTTGATATTTTCCATCAGTTTTGTCAGGATGTCAAGTATAGAGAAGCTGGTTCACTGGTCCTCCTTACAATGGAAAGTGTGATTAAGGAGAGGGATGGTCTTAGGGCCTCAGAAGCGCACCTCAGGTGCCAACTAATAGACTTAAAAGCTCCCACCTGTGCTACAAAGGAGAGCCTTCTCTCCTCTAGTAATAGAGCTGACATTGCTGAGAACCAGGTCCAGAGTCTCATTATGCAAGTGGCTGAATTACAACGTCAGCTGAATTGCAGATCTAGAGTAGTGTCTGATACCAAAGTGAGGGCATTGATAGGAAAAAGTTGGGATCCTGAAAAATGGGACGGGAACATATGGGTTGATTATCCAGAAGAGGAAGAAATTGAGCCCCTAGAAACAATTGAGCCACCCCAGTCAATAGATCCACCCCTTCCAGCTGAAGGTACTAATCCACTGTCAGTAGAATAACCCACACCTGAGCAGATTAACCAAACCAGCTGATGCTGAAATGCCAAGTGGGGCTGCATCTGTAGCATTGGCTGAGGGAGATGTCTTACAAGACATTGCTGAGAACACCCAAGAAACACCCTCACCACCCATTATTTCCTCTAGACCTGTAACTAGAATTAAGGCTCAGAAAACTCCTAAAGGTGAGGTTGACATGATTACCCAAGAAGAAGTGCGCTGTACTCACAAAGATCTGCTCGAGCTTTTGAATACTTATAAGCAGAAGCCTGGGGAATATCCCTGGGAATGGTTACTAAGGGTGTGGGATACTGGTGTACAAAATGTAATATTAGACCAGTCTGAATTTCTGGATATGGGAACCCTAAGCACAGATTCTTCTTTCAATGTATCAGCGAGAAAGACTAAGCGAGGATCTAATTCCAAATTTGGTTGTTTCACAGAAGCATGGACTGCCAGATGGCCTGGATTAGACCAACTTGAGGTGCCTGACTTACGTTGGTACATTGTAGCAGAAGGCATTCAAAAGTTTAGGGTAATTGGTATATTGGAATGGATGTATCAGGATATTCCCATAGACCCCAAAAAAGGGGGTGTCCTGAAGATGTACCCTTCACCACAACCATAAGGAACAAGTTTGTAGAGTGGGCCCAGCATCTCTGAAGACTCCTATAATTGTTATTTTATGTGCACTAGGATTAACAGGGGACATCCCTACATGAGCGCTGACATTTGCCCACAATGGGGCTGATTTGGCCCCGTGATGGTAGAGGGCAGGTGTCAACACTGAATCAACAGAGATAGGATGGACATGGTTATAATAGAGCAAGGTTTCCATAGTAATCAAAGCAACCTGTCTTGTGGAATTATGGCAGTGATGTCCCTAGGAGTGAAATACATGGGAAACCTACTAAATATTATGTGATCTATATAGGCAGAAGAATGGTAGATCAGGTGAACAGCAGAATAGACAGTCATGATCACTCAATCAATTCCCAGACCTGATCCAGTTTACAGACCCACAACCCCTTGAATGAGGGGAAAGCCAGGTCCCTTTGAAGGAGGACCCTGCTACATCACCAAAGGTTTATATTGTTAGTCTTTCTTCTAGCCTTCCCCAAAGGGACCTGCGGCCTTTCACAAGAGTGACTGCTCACTGGTGTAAAGGAAATCATCAAACTTTTCCGGGATTACTGGACACTGGCTCTGAACTGACACTAATTTCAGGAGATCCAAAGTGTTTCCAAGGGCCACCAGTCAGAATAGGGGTTTATGGAGGTCAAGTTATCAATAGAGTTTTAGCTCAAGCACACCTCACTGTGGGTCTAGTGGGCCCCCAAACTTATCTTGTGGTTATTTCCCCAGTTCCAGAATGCATCATTGGAATAGACATATTTAGTAACTGGCAGAACCCCCATATTGGATCCTTGAAATGTGGAATAAGGGCTATCGTGGTAGGAAAGGCCAAGTGGACACCATTAGAACTGCCTTTGCCTAGAAAAATAGTAAACCAAAAGCAGTACCACATTCCTGGAGGGATTGCAGAGATCAGTGCCACCATTAAGGACTTGACAGATGCAGGAGTGATGATTCTTACCACATCCCTGTTTAACTCATCTATTTGGCCTGTAAAGAAGAAGGATCTAGGAGAATGACAGTGGATTATCATAAACTTAACCAGTTGGTGACTTCAATTGCAGCTGCAGTTCCAGATGTGATTTCATTGCTTGAGCAAATGAATACTTCTCCTGGTACTTGGTATGCAGCTATTGATCTGGCCAATGCCTTCTTCTAAATACCAGTCTTGAAGGACCATCAGAAGCAATTTGCCTTCAGCTGGCAGGAGCAACAATACACTTTCACAACTCTCCCCCAGGGGTACATCAACTCTTCCGCCCTGTGCCATAATTTAGTCCGAAGAGACCTTGATCGCCTGTCTATTTCACAAAATGTCACGCTAGTCCACTACATTGATGACATTATGCTGATTGGATCCACTAAGGATGATATATCAAAGACTCTAGATTCATTAGTACAACATCTGTGTACGAGAAGTTGGGAAACTAACCCAACGAAGATCCAAGCACCCTCCACCTCAGTAAAATTTCTAAGGGTCTAGTGGTGTGGGGCATGTCGAGACAATCCTACTAAAGTGAAGAATAAGCTATTGTATCTGCCCCCACCTCCACCCCCAAACAGCTAAACAGGAGGCACAATGCCTAT
>NW_022111323.1:4503793-4505431 GCF_000313985.2 Echinops telfairi | reverse complement strand
ATTCCACTGAACTAGGAGCTGAGAATGCCCCCTGGCTACTTTGGGCTTCTGATGCTTTTGGATAAACAGGTCAGGAAGGGTGTCACTGTACTGAGTGGGGTGATTGATCCTGATTACCAAGGAGAAATTGGACTGGTGCTACATAATGGAGGCAAAGAAGATTATGTCTGGAATCCAGGAGATCCCATAGGCTGACCCTTCGTGCTACCATGCCCTGTGGTTAAATGAAGGTCTGGTTCACCCCACCAGGCAAAAAACCACAGACAGCTAAGGTGTTTGCCAAGGGCAAAGGTAATACAGAATGTGTAGTAAAAGAATGTGTACTATCAGTTACGACCACGTGATCAATTGCAAAAGCAAGGGTTGTAATTGTTATTGTATTTTCTTTATATGTGGTTATTGAATATATTTTCTTTGTACATGCATGATATATCAGATACAATTGGATTCAGTGTGTTTTCATTTATATGTATGATAGATGTTTGATTTTAAGTATAAGTGTGATTTCATTAATGTCTGGAAATTATATATGGCTAAAGAATTGAGTATAAGTGCCAAACTGGCAAGGGGTGGATTGTGATAGGTAGGTTTACTGTGCCACCATGGCCAATGAACACATGTGAGACTAGTTGAAGGGCAGAGAGATAAATGGCTCAGTGAGCCTTGCCTCTTTCTCTCTTGCTTTTTGATCATTGGATGAGCGTGCAGCTGCCTTGCTTGTTCTGTGCCTCCATTTGCAAGCTACACTATCTGGGGGATGCCTACCCATGGACTGTGTCACTGTAACTTGAAGTACCTACAAGACCTGCTTTGCCACGCTACTGGAAGGTACATCTTTTGAGCTGAGGACTGTCGGACCCTGTCATTTGGCTGACTTGCTGACCTGCTTGCTGTTTGCAGCATGTGGTCAGAAGGATGAATTGCTCCATGGAGGACTACCCCGCAGCTCACAAGACTTGAACAACTGCCAGTGTACTAGCTGTCACACGGAGTGAGTTGCACTGAACCATTTGTACTGTTTTATAGATTAATTAACTGTTTGTTTCTTATGTTATCTATCTATATAAATATATACAGAATTATTAGTGTTCTGGTTTTGTTTCTCCAGAGAACACTGTCTAACACACTTGGGATAGTAAACCATATGGTTTTCTGATTCAAAATGGTCAGTAACACTCCATTTCATTTCACTAATACCTAGAATGTCAATTTGTATGCATTCCATTCAATTTTTGACAAATTACAAGGTTCCTAAATTCATACTTTGAAAATTCAAAGTTCTGATTATTAACTGATGTTTGAAGCTATTTCTTCTCAATTTAGGTTGTGTCTCATCAGTAAATGGAGGTCTTACAGGCTTTATGTCATCCATGACATTATGGTGTACTCTAATTTGAGAAGGTAGATCTTCCTTAGTCACATTTTGAGCCTTCCAAGGTGAGGGGCTCATCTTCTGCCATTATCTTTGACAATGCTCTGCTTCTTTTCATGAGATTTTCAGTATATGACAATGTTTTGATTCTGTTCATAAGGTTTTCAGTGACTAATTCCTCAGAAGTGGTCAGCCTATTCCCTTTTTATAGTCTGGTTTGCGTCTGACAGCTCAGTTGAAGCCTTTGGGTGACTTTAGTGGCATTT
>NW_022111323.1:4469757-4500178 GCF_000313985.2 Echinops telfairi | reverse complement strand
TTAATAGAACAAAGTGTTCTTGCATTGAGGGAGTACTTGAGTAGAGGCCCAATGTCCATCTGTTACCTTAATACTAAACCAATAAATTTATGTACATAGATCTATTTCCCCATCATCATATATAAATATATTTACATATGTACATGTCTGTATTTAGACTTCTATAAATGCCCTTTGCCTCCTACTACTTTCCTCTTATCGCACTATCATGGTCAGCCTTCATTTGGGTTTCACTATTTCCTCTCGTTTACACTGCCCTTGAGCAAGCCCTACCAGACCTCCTACACCTTCCTCACCATCGATTTAGATAAGTTGTTGTTCCCTTGTCCCTGGGTTTGTTAACACCCACTTCCTTTCTCCTGCCTCCCCCTCTCCCATGTCTGCCCTGAACTATCTGTCCCATTGTTTTCTCCTCCAGATAGTTTATCCCACCTATCTTATCTAGATAGACATGCAGAGATAATAATGTGCACACAAAAAAGACAGAACAAAACAAATAAACCAAACAACAACAACAAAACCAATGACAAAAAAGAAAAGCCTATAAATAGTTCAAGGTCTGTTTTTTGACCTTTAGGAGTATTTTCAGGTGGACTCTGATGGAGTGCCACACCCTGGCCTAAAGTCTATTTTTGGTATTCCCTGGGGACTTTGTTGCTTTGGTCCCCTTGCTGTTCGTTTGCACACCCTTAATGTTTCACCTCAGTATAGGGTCAGATCAGGCACAATTCACTCACTGTGTCTTCAGTGTTGTCCCCTGTAATGCTTTGAGTCAGTGAGGGACGTCATTTCGTGTAGTGGGACCGGCCGTGTGGTCCTCTCTGGCTCCTCCTATTTTCACCCCATAGGATTAACTACTGTTTTTTGAAAATGGAGCCATGGGATGAATTCAGTTCTAGGCTTAGAGACCCACCAAAAGCTGTAGTCTCAGCTGTTCCACCAGTATTTTTCAGACCAATCTTTCCGTCATTTTTAGTTTTTTTCCACACTTTAATCCCAATTTATAAAGGACTCTCTACTGTAATCATTTTCAGAGTTGTCAGCAGTGGCAACTTAGCACCATGTAGTTCTTTTGGTCTCAGTGCCAGGGGTAAGGTCCACGTGGTCTAGTATTCTTTTAAACGAATAGTTTCCATGGATGTTTGATTTTACTTCATCGTTTTTACCTTCAGACAAGTAATGATCAATAGATGCACCTTAGATGGCTGCTAGCAATTTTTCATACCTCATTTGCTACTTACCAATGTAGAACATAGAATACTGTGTTTGTGGACTATGTTTTGTCAAGTAACCTTGATATCACCTGCAATTTTGATTCCATGCCTTCAGGTCCAGTGAGTCATTCCTCGAAGATGTTTGGTAAAGGCCAAAAAATGTACACACTATTGTCCCCCATTTGTTGCAATGTATTGTTTTACTTATCTTCATAAACAGATAGCTTGTTCCAATTACATAAGTGGTAAAAATTGTTTAAAAGTAGATCTATCTAACTCCAAAGCCTGTATTCTGCCTAGTACAGGCAAGATGACTGGAGAAATTCAGTTGGCAAAGGGTCTGAGGTTTTGCATCAGCACATAAAGACCATGGTTGTCTCATACATTCTTTTATCCATTCATTATATTTCCTCTACTGCATAAATCATTTAATATCCCTTCCAATACTAAAATTTGATGATGCAGTGTATCTTCAATGTCTTTTAAACTAGTGAAACCTCTTTTGGCCGTACATGGCAGGAATTCAACTCAAAGAGGCCTAAAAGAGAATTGTGTCAACAAATATAAAATATGCAAGGGGCTTTAAAAACTTTGTGTAAATGGAAATGTATTTTAATTTAATTTCCACTATTTTTAAATTCTCTTCATACACAGGTGATGTGGTCAGTCTCAGATAAACTCTATTTGTCTCTTGACTCTATTTTCTTCCCTGTGATCATCAGTTTTAGGCAGACTCTTCTCACAGAATTCCTGAAATTCTAGGCTATGTCTTCTACCTGTTAAATCCCTGATGTCTCTTTAAGTTTACGTTAATGAAAATTCCAATAAATATTAATATCAGCCCACTTATTGATTCTCTTACCTGGTTCTCCACAGATTAACCACTCTGTCCAGTGCAATGATATTTTCTGACTGGCAAAGCCTGGGTCCTCTTTGAAATCTTTGAGCTGACTCACATGGACTCCCAGTGAGCGAGTAGCTTCCCAAGAAAATTTGAAGTACTGTAACAACAAGAAGAAGACATTGAAGTTTACCAGAAAGAAACAATGGTGCCCTGTATTTTCCACTTCTCAGATAAGGAAACTGAAACCTAGAGATGGGTAATCCATGATTATGCAGTCTTTGTATAAAACAATATTAATTTCTTTTTTCAAGCTGGGAATTAAGATAATCTGTCTTCTGATTTTGACTCAGCATCATAGATGCTAAGCCTTTTTGTAAGATAACTTTAAAGTTTTCAAGGTGCAGAGAAGTTCTAGTTCTAATAGAGTCACAAATGTATGCTGTGTAAAAGGTATAGTGGAATAGAGATCAAGACACTTGGATTCTTGTCCCAATTCTTCCGCTAATGCTGGGTGAATTTAAGTAAAACCATTCCTCTCTCTAAGCCTCAATCTCCCCATGTGTAAACTGAAAAGGTTGGAGTGAATGGGCTGAAAGGAAGTTCCTCTTCTCCAGAACCATGTGGAATTTCTGCAATGGAGATATTTAATCTGACTTTAATTTTAATTGAAACATTTGATATTCAGATAGGAATAATATACTCTAGATGGGGGGGGGCTATAAAGAAAACTAAAACAAGCCCTTTTTTCTTCTCTTAAAGCACAGTCTTAAGCAGACGGTGGTCGTAGAAATCAGGGTGCAAGAAGTAGGTGATCCTAAGAAATTAGGGTCAGTGTAATCTATTTCAGAATAGCAAGTGTCCGTACAGAACATCCATCTCAAGATAGCAGCCTGCATGGTAAGTTTTTGGCACCTCCTCCAGTAGTCATAAGGTCAGCAGTTCAAAAATATGAGCCACTCTGTGGGAGAAATATGAGGTTTTCTACTCCTATAAAAAGTTAGTCTCAGAAACCCACAGGGAAAGTTCTATTCTGACCTATAGGGTTTCCAAGTGTCATAATTGACTTGCTCACAGTGAATTTGTATTTTTATCTCCAGCCAGTCTGCCCCATCTTGCCATGCTAGGTCTGTTGGCTGGTGTTAGGTTAGACCAGGAGCTATGAAACACCCAGGCTGTTTCCCTACCTTAATAATCTTTTTGTGATGGGGTGAAAGTGGACAACTAGCCCAGATCAGGCAGCCCTCAGGGAAAAGGCAAGCAGCAGGTAGGGAAGAGAGGGCTTTTCTCTTGCTTTAACTATATGTATTTAAACAAGGAAACTGGTTCACTTTCAATCTTCTTTCCAAGATACTGTTATAACCAAAGCAAGTTTGGGGAAGGAGGAGGAGGGGGAAGAGAGGGAAATGGTTTAAAAGATTAAAAAGAGGGCCACACAGCATCCCCTTTTAAAACTCAATAAGGTTGTTTTTGATGATCCTTCCCCCCTTCCCTCTCCAGCTAGCATTTCTTAAAAGGAATGATATGTTATCACAATTCAGATTCCTAAACATCATCTCCAGGTCACTGTTAACAGCTCAGCAATTTGACTGCAGAATCATGGAAAGGACATATTCTCTAACCTCAAACTCAGGAGGGAGCAACCCCATTACAAATGCTAAGGAAGCCCTCCTGGCTGAGAGAGAAGAGAAGCAGGGACTTGTGGGTCTGCTCTCCCCCACAGGCAGGAGAGTGTAGCTGAGACCATCACTCAGCACCATGCCACTCCATCTCCACTATGTCTGAGGGAGTCCTGCTGCTTGTAGAGACACATCAGCGATTCTGCTGGATGGGGCTGTACCCTGGTAAGATGATGTGAATTTCATTTGTCATATGCAATATATTGTAGGGCTAATTGATGGCAGAGAACTGCCAAGGGAGAATAAAGTCAGGACTGGCCCCAAGGTTCCAATTCACAGTGAATGGCCACAAATATTCCAGCTAGGGCCATGCAGACAAGGGTGAGCTGAGGATGAGGCTAATGGCTTGAGAAAACTATGAGTGATGTGACCTTATGGTCTATTTCCTATGGCCAGATACAATGTTCTCAACCACATTCTCTCTTCTGAGTACTGGGGGTAAATGAAGAAGAGAAGAGAAAAATCAGGCAAGAAGGTGTCAAATATGTGTGGTTCAGAGAAAAGCTAGAGTTGAAACTGCAGCAGAAATAATTGGTACCGGGAGCCAGTAATATATACAATAGTGGAGATTATGAACCCTTGGAGATTTTTGTTTGTTTGTTTTTTTAACAAAGAATTTAGATTAAATAGTAGAGTTCACAGAGTTCTTGGCCTTAACATCTAAGCAAGGGGAAAGAGTTGGGTACCAAAAATTGGGGTTAACCCACTGAAAAGGAGGACCAGACAAGGATTTCCCTTATCCCCACTTCTATTCAACATTGTACTGGAGGTCCTAGCTAACAACATAAGACATCAGAAGAGCATTAAATGTATGCAACTAAGAGAGGAGGAGGTGAAACTATCACTATTTTCAGGCGACATGATTCTATACATTGAAACTCCCAAAAATTCCACAACAGGAGTACTGACAGCAATAGAGGAAGATGGAAGAGTGGCAGGATACAAAATAAACAAACAGAAGTCTATTGGTTTGTTATACACATGGGACAAGATCATGGAAGAGGAGATTAAGAAGGCTGTACCCTTCACAATAGCCAAGAACAAATGGAAATATCTAGGGATATATTCAACAACAAAAAACCCAAAAGACTTATACAAGGAAAACTACAGGACCCTACAACAGTAAACCAAAAGCAACCTCCACAAATAGAAGAATATCCCATGCTCGTGGAATGGAAGACTCAATATAGTAAAGATGTCTGTCTTACCCAAGGCACTATATACGTTTAATGCTATCCGGATTCAAAAAACAACAACCTTCTTCAAAGAATTGGAAAAACGGACCACCAACTTCATATGGAGAGGGAAGAAGCCCAGAATTAGCAGAGAACAACTCAAGAGGAAAGACAAAGTTGGAGGGCTCGCTTTTTCTGACTTTACCACCTACTACACAGTTACAGTGGTCAAAACATGGTACTGTTATAATGACAGATACTCAGGCCAGTGGAAAAGAACAGAAAACACAGAAATAAAACCATGAGCATATATGCTTTGACAAGATCTTCGACAAGAGCCCAAAAAAGCATCAAGTGGGAGGTGGATGCCCTCTTTGACAAGTGGTGCTGAAAGTAATGGATATCCTCCTGTAGAAAGAATAAAACAAGATGTGTACATCACCCCATGCACCCCATTCAAGGTGGATCACATACCTAGAAGCAAACCCCTAAACTATCGGGACCATCAGTGAAGGAATTGGAACAAACCTAAGAACCTTGGCTCAGCTAACTGCAATAGGGAAGAGTACACCCACAGGCGAAGCTGAAATTGTCAAGTGGGATATACTAAGGATAAAACACCCGTGTGCATCGAAAGACTTTACCAAGAGAGTAGCAAGAGAACCTACAGAGTGGGAGAGGATTTTTAGCAATGACACAATAGATAAAGGGCTTATTACTAAAATCTACAATAGTCCCCTACCCTGAAAAAGAGGAAAATAGTTAACCCCCTGAGGAAGTGGGGAAAAGACCTGAACAGAAGTTTCACTAGGAAGAATAGCTGAATGGCCAATAAATATATGGAAGAAGCACACCAGACTGTGCGATAATGAGGTGTTGACGGAATCAGGTAACAGGCACCAGCAGACCCAAAACAACAACAGCAAAACACATATTGTTGAGAACGAGGTGGGGTGGAGCAGAGACCCTAAGCCCATCTGTCAACAATGGGACATCCCCTCACAAAGGGGTCACAGGGAAGGGATGAGTCAATCAGGGTGCAGTAAAGCACCAAAGAAACACATCAAGACCAGAGGGTTCCTTGATGCTTCCTCACCCACCCCCCACTATCATGACCCCAGTACTGCTTTTCACTGTGTGGTAAAACAGAGTGTGTGCACAGGTATAGCTAAGAGATAAGAGCCCACAGCACTTATCCAGGACCCAGGAAGAGGAATGAGGTAGCGATACCAGAAGGGTAGGGGGAAGGTGAGGAGAGGAGGGGAGGGAGTGAGAACCGATCGTGATGATTGACACATAACCACCACCCCCACCCCCCAGGTGGACAAACAAAAGAAACTGCAGGAGAAGGGATGAAAATGGTAATTTATAATTTATCAAGGGGTCATGAGGGTGGGGGGAGGGAGGGAGGGAAAAAAGAGGAGCTGATAACAAGGACTCAAAAGAAAATAAATGTCTAGAAAATAATGATGGCAACATATGTACAAATATGCTTCATACAATTGATGTATGGATTGTTGTAAAAGCCCCCAATAAAATGGAAAATAATAATAACAATTGGGATGAAGGGGTTCTTCATATTCTAGGTATCTTCCATTGCCATAGAACAAAGGTTGAATACAGGTCTTCAAGCCAAAACTTTCTCCCAAAGATCCCTATTAACATCTATGCATTTTCCAATGTCACTGAGGTGCAAGAATTGGGGGTTCAAATTTATAGTTGGGAAAATAAAAGTTTAAAGAGGAAGTGGCTCATGAAGATCACATAAGGAATGAAGTAAAGAGTTGTTTCTGTACCTGAGTTCACTTGTCCTTCCTTTTCTTTGGCCCTTGCTACCATGGGGTCATCCTTTATAAACCAGTTTCTGCTCCAATGACTTTCAAAATCTTCCTAAATGGACCAAATGACAAAACTTATCCTGGGCTCTCAGCCCTGCGAGGGGTAGTACTGGAGAACATAAGACCCTGACAATGTAGAAGCTGAAGGACTAGAGAAAGCCACAGACAAGGCAGAAACTAGATCAGATCATTGTCAGAGAGATCTGCCCAATATTTCGGCGAAGTTGAAATGCCAGAAATGAGTGAAGGGAAAGTACAGCCCCCAGGTCTACTTGAGGATATTCTCCTTCAGTGAAATTCCTTCAGTGAAACTCCTGTACCTGGAGGATCAGAGAACAGATACCATTTGGCCTAAGTGGCAAGGCCCTTGGTACTCCTTTAGGCAATCTAAAACTAGGGTTAGAAAAGCCAACAAGGTATCCCTGGACTCAAACCAGGAACAGCATGAATTAGAACTTCTGAAGCATCACAGTTCACGCTCCAAATGGCTAACTGGGAGCCACATCCAATGCAGGAAAAGTTAAAGAAACTCACACCTACTCTGTGGCAGGTCCTTGCACATTGTTATCATCTCCATTCCAGACACTAGTCCTTTGAGTCAGATATTTTAACCTTCATTCTTCTATGATGGAAAGGGTTTGTCCAGGATTCATTCATAAACACAGGGGCTGGATTTTAATTGTCTGTCTCACTCAAGGTGTGTGCACCTTCTGCCATGATCTCAAGGATACAGTTTAAGATTTTTAAAACTCAAGGTTCAGAATAAAAGATGTTCAGCAAGTAGCCCCAAGGGATACTCACTTGCCTGAAAACTGGGTTTTTGGTCCTTTAGAAGCTTCCTACTCTGAGGATCCTTAGACTCTGTAAGTTCAGAAAATGGACTGGGACCCTGGAGAGACCAAAGATGTGTAGTCAGGGCTGGAGGTCTAGGTGGGAAAACCTCCTACCACCCCCCTTCATCTTCAGAGCCTCCACTCCTCTTAGGTTTCTTAACTTCCTCCAAAGCTCTCATAGACTCAGCACACCAGGAAAGTTCTAACCCAGGAGAGGAGACACTGAAGGAATCTCTCCTTGCTTCTTTGGCATGTGACCTGACTGTTCCCTCCATCACATTCTTTTGGGAGGAGGGGTCCAGCCTTGAGTAAATTGAAGCGTAGTCACCACCCCAACAAGCAGAGCTGCTTAACCATCAGCACAGAGCATGCAGAGGCCTCTCCTTTGCTTGGTTTATCTTGGCCCAAGGACAATGAGGCCAAGATCTGATGGGAGGATAAAGAAGTCATTTCCAATATTTTCCCTCAGCTTACCTTTGACCCTTAGGTGCCACTTGGTACTGGGGAGGATAGGCAGATGGTTGATGTCCCATATATGATGTATTTAAGCTGGGGATTGGGGGAGGAGATAGAGTGCTCAGAACTCTCAGATCTTGTCCTGGGTTTTCAGTATGTACACCACCCCCCTGAGTGGATTCATGCTAACTGGCTGAGTGGGTCAAGGACTAGAATTGCAGTCAGCTGTGGATATACAGGAGCAGGAACTGGCCTCTCTCACTTCCCTCCAAATGGAAGTTCCTTTGTTCATGCTAGTAGGAGGAAACAGCTTATAGGTCTGCTTGGGTTACTGGGAGGATCCAGGCTCACATTCCAACAACCCATTTGCTTCAACATCTTGGCTTCATGACAGGGCTCTGTTCCTCCTCCTTTTCAGCTTGTTTGCAAGGCTGAAATCCCTGTCTCCAGTTATCATGTCCCAAGTACTATCCTTCAGCCACAAACATAAAACTGCTTTAATCTCCCTCCTTGGGTGTGTTTCCCCTTTCCCAAGGACTCTGGGACTTCAATTGTCTGAATTCCCTCCAACTTGTTTCCATTTTCTGTTTGCTCACTATGCTCAGGGGCACTGTGTCTCAGTGGTCTCACAAGCAAGGTTGTGGCTTAGGGAATGCAATGAACTGTCTTGCTTCTTGCTCCCCACTGACATCAGCTAGGAGGAAGACATTTCTTCTATGTCTCAGCTCCCTCCCTCCTGGGCTCTACAAAGAGCTGTGTGGGAGTATCTCTAAGGAATTCTAGTGTGGGAGACAAAAGGGGTATGACTTGGTTGGGGTATGATTTGGTTCCTGCCCACGAGGATATTGCGGACCATTAAACAAGAGAATATTAATAATATTAGCAGTGATAACAGACTTCTTTACTCTGTGGCAGGCTCTATTTTAAGCACTGCTCATTGGTCCGTTGATTGTCCCTTCACAAAAGCCACATGGAGCTGATAGTTTTATATCCCCATTTGATAGGTAAAGAAATTGAGACTTGAAGAAATTAAGTAAATTGCTCTAGGAACTAGGAGCTGTTAGAACTGGGTTTATGTTTTTAGCCTAGGCAGCTCGACTTCAGGGCCTGTGTTCTTTACCATTATACCAAACCTGGTCAGAAAACCCCAGGCTTCCTGGAGGAGGTAGCACTTATGATACACCTGGCAGAGCACTTGAATAAGTAGAGATATGGAGGGGAGGGTGGAGGGAACATTCCTAGTGAAGAAAAGAGTAACAGTAATGAGCCCCACCCTCACCATCCTGAAAAAAAAAACCTCAAAAAACAATGCCTCAAATTTATGCTAACTCATAGTAATCCTATATATGTTTTCTGAGACTTTGTAGATATTTATGGAACAGACAGCTTCATATTTCTCCTATGGAGTGACTGGTACATTTGAATTGCTGACCTATGGTAAGCAGTCCAACCCTTAACCAAAAATGCCACCAGGGTATAGGAAATAGGAAAAGGTAAGCCAAGTTCAGGGAATGCAAGGAATTCACAGTAACAAAGGCATGGAGTCAATGGTAGCAATGGGAGGCAAAGCTGGAAAGTCAATGGATCATCTAGGGTATCAGATTTAAGTAGAGGCAGAATATTATCAGAACTTGGTCTGTAATCTTGCTGAGGCTATGAGGAAAGGATACTACAATCTTCAGGCAAGAGATGATAGTATATTGTATGTGGGGTGGGATTGGGGGCATGGAAATGGCAGAGATAATTAATTGACAGGAGGACTAGGTACACAAAAAGAAGTGAGATATGAAGGAAAGTGAGGAGCCCAATAGATAAGTCGTGATATTTTTTTCCTGGTACTAGGACACTGTAGAGAGGGATTAGTGTGGAGAAAAGCATTTGGTTGAGCATCTAGCAAAGGCCTCTACATTATAGACCATGGTGAGGTCTGCATGAATCAAGGGTAAGGCTCAGAAGTTCAAACAATAAGAGGTGATGCTGAAAAAGAAAGTTGAGGCCTTGGATAATTAATTAGTTGATACTTAACTCTGTAGGTTTTGGACAGGTCATTGACATGATCAGATTTGTGTTTTAGTAAGGTTACTCTTGCTTTATTGGGGCAGGCAGGTTGAAAGAAGATGCTGCTTGGGTAAGAGACTAGAGGATAGACAATGAGGATGAAAAAGAGGGGACAGACATAGGAGACATTTTGATAATAGAAAGAATAGGACCTGGAGATAGTGAAAAACTGTAAAAGAGAATGAGTGACACACTTGCCTTGAGCTGGCCAGAAGAAGCAAGAGATTGGGCAAGAGTCAAATGGAGATGGTTGGAGGGTAGACCATGAGAACTGGAGTGGCTGGAAGTGAGTGAGATAGCTGAGAGTAAGGCGTCCTTCTTCCTCTACACTTGTTTGCTATCTTAGGGCCTTGTGTCAATGCAGAAGAAATACTTCTATAGGTAACACTTCCCTCCTGGCACAGGCTATAAATGTACAGGACCAGACACCAACACACAAACCTGCCACAGCAGCTGGTTAGATGAAGTAGGGTTCAGCACCTCCCAGAGACAGGAAGATTTACACGCACTGCTTCCAAAGAAATTCCCAGCTGGTGAAATGCCAGAAAGGGGGGTGTGGGGAGAATGAATCCATTCATCCACCATCAGGGAACAGAATTTCAAGGAACAGGGTGTGGCGAGGTAAGAGGCCAGGAATGAGAGAAGAGGCTATGTAGACAAAGAGATTCAAGTAACAAAGTGGGGGCTTTGGTGGGAAACAAGGCAAGGAAGGGATGTACAGGAATATGGGCAGGAATCTGGACCTGAAAAGGCCCTGAAGCCTTGAAACCAGTAGCTTGGAAACTTATTCTTCTGCATTGGGTTGGCCTCCAGCCTCTGATTCAGGCCTTCCCCAATGGCTAGACTGGCCAGAGTCAGAAAGAGGCAATGGGATCAACTTTTGACAGTCATGTGTGGGGCCTTGAAAGTGTCCATCACATCCTCTGTGTAAATATAGACTAAATCACCTCAGAACTGGAAAGACCTGCCCAGATGCTACATGTACAATCCCAGCAGATAGCAACTAAGGAGGCAGAGAGCTTAGAACAGCTCCCTAAGAGAGTTTAGGAACAGCTCCCTAAGCATGTGCAGGGAGGCAATGGCAGAGGTGTAACTAAAACCCAGGCCTCTGAACACCCAAGGCAGAGCTTTCTGGCAAAAATTCTGCCTCCTCAAGAAAGGAAATGAAGATGACGCTATCTTGAGATTTGTTTATCATCACCTAGAGATACATATTTCCCTCCCTGTGGTATTTACATAATCTGGTGTCAATTTGAGGATTAAGAGTGCAGGGGTGGAGTCTAGCCTGTGAATCAGAATATAGTAAATGAGGTCTCTGTGTGGGCATGGCTTTCTTCTGAGGATTCTGGGAACCCCTGTATTTCCTGCTTGGAGGTGAGAGACTCTCTCTCGGCTCACTCCCAGAGAGACATTGCAGCTGACAAAACACATGGAACTACCCTAGTGCCCTGAGCTGGAGGGACCTAGTGGAGACCCTATGGAGACAGGTTGATGGCAGTCAGAGTCTCAGAGCTGGAGGAACCACGTGGAGACCCCTGCCAGTCTGAGATGCTTACAACATCACTGGATACACAAGACTTTCCACCCACTGGCCGTTGATCTTCCTGAATTTGGCATCATTGCATGTGTTTCGTGAGTCTGAAGAGGACTTTATAGATTGGTGTCAGACATATGGGCTAATACGGACTTATGGACTTGATCTGGGCTGAGATGTTTTCTCAATATTAAATTGCCTTTGTATATAAAGCTCTTTCTTACACACATATGCATCTTTATGAATTTGTTTCTCTAATCTACCTGGACTAACACACTCCCTAATTCTCCAGGGACAGAAGAGAGAAGTGATGACTGACTGGAGCCTGTAATTATCAAAGTAATTAGAGTGTGAGAATCATCGGAAGAATTGAACATGGGAACCTTGGGGCAGGGTGAAGAGAAGACCAAAAAGTAATGCTGAAGAGATTTGAAGACATTTGTGGGAGTCATTTAGAGAAATTACAGCACAAAATTGGAAGACGGGAAGATGCTTAGTTGTAGGCCACTGGGGATTGATATTGGCTGGAGAAAAGAGAGGAAGAGAGAGCAGGGAGAGGGGTGGCAGTATGACTAGAAACCTTGGTATTAGACATGATTTGGTATCTGTAAGAGTCTAAATTAGGCTGGATCTTCAGGAAATTTGGTCTGATCTGAACTACAGAATCAAGCTTGAATGTCTTCAGAAACCAGTAATGTGGATATGATGGTTAAAGCTGTGTGTCAACTTGGTTGGACCATGATTCTCAGTTGTTTGGCAGTTATGATGTATTCATCCTCTATGATAAGATTGGACATAATGTAATCAGCCAAATTGTTGAAAGGGTGTTTCTTTGGGGATGTGGCTTGCTTATATCGGTGTTCTGGAAAAGCTCTTTTGTTTTTTGCTGTATCTGGATCCTGCATCTGTCTCATCATCTGAATTCCAATTCTTTTGGCTTGAGCAAGCAGCCTGACATATTTCCTGCTGTTCCTGGGATTCATTAGATTCTGCAGCACGAGTCAGCATCTTGCTGTCTGACCTGCCAATCTTGGGTTCCTCAGTCCCTGTAGCTACATGAGTCACGAGAGCCTGAAGCTTGATACATGACCCATAGACTTAGAATTTGCCAACCTGTACAACTGAATGAGCCATTTTAGTGGGGAGGGGATGTGAGAGAGTTTCACTGGGTTTACTTTTCTGGAGAACTCAGCCAATAACAGTGTGAGAGAGAAAAACATTAGGTGGCCATACTTTAATAAGTGTTTCTTAAAGAAAAGGCTTCTTGGAATATGTAAATTTAGAGTTGGGATAGACAGGCAGGTGGTGACATTTCTACATTTTCTTTATCTGTGACAGACTAGAGTACGTACTGGGTTAGTTACCTGAGCCATATTGGGGCATGGACAGGAAATGCATATACACATATCACACACACTCTTTCTCACACATGCTCAGAGGTAAAACTGCATACTCTCAGGTCATGGATTTCAGAGGATTAAATGCTTCTAGACACCTTCAAACAAGATCCTAAGACCTAGACCTACACTGTTCTGACTTTCAGTACTCCATTTCTGCCGCTTATACCACACTGTGAGTGCTAGGGGACTTTCTTTCTGCCTCATGGTAGGAGTTCCTGAGTATATGGTTAAGCACTGCAAACAAAAAGTTTGATGGTTCCAAGGTATCTGGAAGCACTTCCAAAGATCTCAGCCTTGAAAATCCCATGGAGCCCTGCTCTACTTTGTAACACATGGGGTTGTCATAAGCCAGAATTGACTCAAAGGCAACTGGTTTATGTTTTTGTTGGTTGGCTGGTTGGTTGGTTTGATGTTTCACTGTAGGTGAACTAGCCCAGGCTATGGAGTGTCCCAGCTTAGGTTGCTTGCATTCCCCCAGAGTCTTTATCTAAGTAACAATCTGGTCCATTTTCTGACTTTCCAACCACTCTGTTTATAACCACCCCAAGTCATTAATCATTTTTTCCTTCTTTAGTTCTGGATTTGACTAGAGGCCTCTGCAGCAAACCCACCACTTTCTCTACCTGAAGAGATTTCCCATTGGAACTCCCCATTCTAACTTCAAAGAGTGGCAGCAGAAAGTTTTCCAAGGTGTCAATAACTACCTAGATTGCCTCATCTTGGCACATATGCCAACCCTTAGGGCGATAGTGATTAAGCCTGATGCAGAGGACAGTGGTGAGGGATTAATGGGGAGATGCACAAGGGAGGGAATAAGCCTCAGATCAGCTTGTTGTCTTCTGGTGAATGGCAAAAACAAGGAAACAAACCTCCTCGGACTGATATTTTGTCTCCAAGTTATCAAACTTATCCCAAAGTTATACTCCTCCTTAGAGATCCAGCCAAACTTGTTTTGAGTGTTTAGGAAGAGATAGCAATGTGGTCTTTGTCTTCTTTGTTTTGATTTGTTTGTTTTTCTCCTTCTCTCTTTCTTGCAGTTGTCTAGTCCTGTATGTAGCATTTTTCTGGCTCTCCCCTGAGCAAAAAAATGAAGGCCACTTAACTAAGCCAAAGAGATAATTTCAGCTGAATCACCCCTCTTGTAATCTGGCTGCCTAATGAGGCCTAGTACTTAGGCAGAAATAATGAAAACAGTGTAAGCCTCGGGCATTTTTTTGCTTCCCCATTTCTAGAGGAAATGTTCACAAACCTGCTCTCATCTTACTGTCTTAGGGGAGCACCTGCTGCAGAAGGCAATAGAAGTGACAACCTGGATCCTGGTGAAGACCCTACAGGGTAGATGAGCACAAGCTGGCTTGTAAATGGGAAAGGATATATGCATCTGTACAGGAAGCAAAGGTAGTGTCAGATTACCCAATAAGTAAGGTAAGCACAGGTCAATTTGTGCTTATTTACTAATCTGTAGTGAATAATTTCACTACATTAAAGATCTGCTTCTAGGTATGGCTAGCATTTGTCTCTTTATCAACCTCACAGTACTTTCCTGCAGAACCAAAGCCTCTTTTCAAATTCATAATTTCTGACAGGGATAGAGTACCCAGTAAGAAAAGTACACAAGAGAATTACAGATTGATTACTAATCTGTAACAAAGATTTCACATGCACACAGCATGTGAAACTAATCAGACTAGTAAGCAAGCACAAATAAACCCACACTTACAATACTTACTGGGTAATTTACCATCAAGTAAAAGGGTGGATTCAGTGGCACCCCAGGTCACCTGTCAGGCCCAGCTAGGCCAGGAGGGCTTTCCATACCAAATTCAACAATATGGGTCCTTCTTGGACCAGGGAAAATTCTCCAGAAACTGTTTTTCCTGTATTTTCCTCTCCCCTCCCCTTGCCCCCCAACCTTGAGTTTGAAAGGAAATTTCCTTTCAGCCAAATATTTCTGTACTGTTAAAGTCTTCCAAAGGTCATCCTATCCATACTGTAGAGTGGAAAAAATGTTCTCCCAATCTAGCTAACCAAATTCCTCCAAAAATGCACATGTATTCTGGTCTCAAAACTAACTCAAATCCTGTGTTCCAAAGCCTTGGGCTGCTGTCTCACTATTTTGCCCAGAAGAATTGAAAGTATGTGTCCTGAATTCTGCAAGCAGGATTGAGAATCATTCAGGGAATACATTCAGGGAATATGGAGTACTTGGTAGAGCTAACAGGGCACTGGAATATCTTGGACTAAGGGCCTCCCTCCCACTGAAGATTACCTTAGAGTGAGTCTTTTTAATTTCCATTGAACTGCCTCTTTTTTCTGGATAAAAGCCTGCATCTCAATTCCTAAGCAGGGTCTGGGGCCTGGACTTTAGAGAGCAGCAGAGTGGAAATTCCCCAATCAACTGTTGGCTTCCTTGCTTCTTGCAGGTGGAAAAATCATCATATCTATTCCCAAATGTATTTGTACACTCAAAAACAAACAGGTACTTGCAGAAAAATGCATGGAGTCACAGATATATATGTGTACAGATGGATCCACAGATACACAGTCTTTGTGTGTATCTCTCTAACTCTCATGCTATCTCTCTTGATTTATTTCTAGGTGTCTCTGTCTCTATCACATTCATCCTTTTCTAAACCCACTCCTTTATACATTACAGCATTTATTAAAGTGGTAAAATATAACACACAGACTGAAACCCTCCTTAAACTCTCTTCTAAATATATTAAAATAATAGGAATTCTTATCTGCCTGATCGAATTTGCTGCTTGATATTAGAAGCATGCCAGGCCCTTCTAGGTCAATCCTGCAGCAGGTAGAGCTGGAATTCCCTACCTGACTCTTTTTTCTTGCCAACAGCTCAGCTTTCTTCTGTGGGTGGGTTCAGGGCTCAGAGGTGGGGTCTCTGTTCTGGCCAGATCTGAGGTATCCAAGTTCACTGTGATCCAGTGAGTAAATGCAGATCTACCCCATGAGTCTTCTGGCGAAACAGAGCCCCATCTTGGCTTGGAAACTGTAAATCTTTGCCACTGTTCCATTCAGCTCCATGGCTGACAAGCCATCCTGAGTTACTCTCAGATTTCTTTAGCACCCTCCTCATGGCCTGTGGGACCAGAATTTCCTTGAGGAAGTGATTCTATCTTGTTCTTTATATCACCAGTATCCAAAACAGTGCATGGCATAGAGCTAAAACTTGAGAAAACATTTGTCGAGTGAGTAAATGTGTTCATTAATTCAACCAGCATTTTTCAAAATTAATTAGTTTGTTTATTTTTAATAGTTTCATCAATATACAATTCACTAGTTCAATCACATTCATGAGTTATGCATCCATTACCACTATCAATTCCAGGATATTTCTTCTTCCTTGTACTCGTTGTTGTTATCTCTCCAGTTCCTGCCACCTTCCCTTACCATGTCCCTTTGAAATTATTAATCTACCTGTTGTCTCTATATCTTTACCTATCCATGGTTTTATATACAGGAAAACATACAAAATAAAAAAACACAAACAAATGGTCTAACAATAATGACAGAATAAAAGAGAGAAAAACCTCAATTGAAAACAAAGTAGAAGACAGCACTAAAGATATAGCCTGGAAAGAGAGGCAGGTCTATCCAGACCACACAGGAGCCAACTAAGAGAGAGAGAAGGAGGAAGGGAGAGAGAGAGAGAAACACATCATGGACCACCAAGTCCAAGGGACTATATCCCTGCTCGGAGTAGCCAGTGCATAGACAGAACCGTAGTGCCTGACCCACCACGAGACATGACATTCTCTTATTTACCCATTGCGCTATAGGGGACAACACTGGTGACATTGTGCGGAAAGGGTGCCAGGTCTACCCCATGCACAGTGGGGCAAAACGCTAAGGGAGTGCAACTGGACAGCAAGGGGAGAAAAGTAACCAAGTCCCCAGGGAATCCTGAAAATAGACTTTTGACTTGGGGGACGGGGCTTGGAACCTCATCAGACTTGATCAGAAAACATACAAAAGGGTCAGCAGACAGACCTGAAACTATCTTTCTCTGCACCCTCCTTCTTGTTCTGTTCAGTTTTGTTTGTTTTATTATGTTTTGTTTATTGTTTTTGTTTTTCCTTTTCTTTCACCCTATATCTATATATATAAGATAGGCAGAACAAACAATCCCGAGGAGAAAACAATGGGATTGGCAGTTCTGGGTGGACATGGGAGAGGAGGGAATGGGGAGGGGTAGTGGGAAGCCAACAAACTCAGAGATAAGGGAACAATAAGAGATCTAAAATTGATGGTGGGGATGGTGTATAATGCCTGGTGGTGTTTGTTCAAGAGCAATGTATCTGAGAGGAAATACTGAGAGCAGAATGGAAGATGAGCATGATAGTGGGATAGGAGGAAGGTGAAAGGAAATAGAGGAAAGAAATAGGAGGCAAAAGCTATTTATAGAGGTATAACTATAGGCATGTATATATGTAAATATATTAATTTATTATGAAAGGGATAGAGGCCAATGTACATATGTTTATATGTTAAGTATTAAGATAGCAGAGGGATTTTTGGACCTCTACTCAAGGCCTCCTGTGGTAGTTATATAATCTGTTGTCAATTTGAGAGGATTATGAGTGAAGGAGGAGTGGATTCTGGCCTGACAATAAAGATATAACCAATAAGGCCTCTGTGTGGGCATGGCCTTCTCCTGAGGATTCTGTGAACTCCTAGATTTCCATCTTGGAAACAGAAGACACTTCTCCCTCTCTCTGCTCACTCCCTAAGAGACGTGCTACTGACAAGACATGTGGTGCTATGCCCTGGTATCTGGAGAAGCTACGTGGACCTACCCTGATGCAACCAGACCTTGGGAGATGGAGAAGTCACATAGAGACCCCTGCCAGCACTGAAATGCTTACAATGCCACTGGATGCACAAGGCTTCTAACCTACTGGCCTGTGATCCTCCTGCATTCAGCAGCATTGCATGTATTTTGTGAGTCTGAAGAGGACTTTATAGATTGGTATTGGACATATGGGCTAGTATCAGACTTATGGACTTGATCTGGACTGAGCTGGGAAGTTTTCTTAATATACAATTGCTCTTGTATATAAACCTCTTTTGTAAATTTATATGAGTGTCTATGAATTTGTTTTTCTAGTCTACCGAGACTAACATACCTCCCTTAACACAAGAACCCTTGTTCTGATAACCTGGCACTCTTTGATAATCACCTTCCCGACACAATCGCTGAAGACAAAATGGGTGCATAAGCAAATGTAGTAAAGAAAGTGGATGGTGCCCAGCTACCAAAAGATATAGCGTCTGGGGTCTTAAAGGCTTGAGGTCAAACAAGTGGCCATCTAGCAGGGACCCAAATAAGCCTACATGGAAGAAACACACCAGACTGTGCGATCATGAGGTGGCAATGGGATCAGGTATCAGGTATCAAAATATCCAAAATAAACAACTATATCGAATTGAACGAAGAGGGTTGGAGTAGAGACCCAAAGCCCATCTGTAGACAATAGGATATCCCTCCACAGAAGGGTTATAAGGAAGGGATGATTCAACCAAGGTATGGTTTATCAATATAATGAGGGGAGGGGCATAGTCAGGGAGAGGGAAAGGTGAGAAAGGGGGAACACATCACAAGATTGGATATATGACACACTCCCTGAAGGGACAAATAACAGAAATGTGGTGAAGGGAAACAATGGATAGTGTAAGAAATGAAATAATAACAACAATGTATAATTGATATAATTGATCAAGGATTCACGAGGGAGGGGGAAAAAGAGGAGTATATACAAGGGCTCAAGTAGAAAGTATTTTGGAAATGATGATGGCAACATATGTACAAACATGCTTGATACAATTGATGTATGGAATGTTATAAGAGCTGTAAGAGCACCACCACCCCCAAAAATGACTTTAAAAAAAAGAAAACTGAATAGAAAATACCAAAATCTGGAATAAAGAAAATCAAATGACAAGTGTCATATTTTTGCCTAACAACAACTGCAATAATCTACCCTACACTTAACTCGATGTGATAAGAAGGCCATTTTCTTCTTTGTCCATAGTCAGGGGAAGAATTCACCTGAGACTTAATCTCCATGGGGGATCATGTGAATGTGACTTCAGCTTTTACTCTCATCCACAGCCTTCTGCTAAAAAAGGTGTTTAGAGTTTAGTTCCTCCAGGTTTGGTTTATTATTTACAATTCTTGGATCACATTGGTTGGTGTGCTTCTTCTATGTCTACTTAACTGATGCCTAATTTTAATGGTTCCTGTTTTATCATAAGCTTGATAGCCAGCAATATCTGCTTTATTCACTACATTTTGCATCCATATTTTTAGTGATCACTTCAAGAGGCCAGGAATTGAGCAGGGCCATACCATAAGAATTAATTGAATTTTTTAGGGCTATGATTAAGTGTGAGCTCAAAATTCATACATATATGTATGGTTCACATATGTCTCTGGTTCATTTTAAAGACATCATTATTTTGTGAAAGGATATATTGTCATTAATTTATCCAATGGTGTAGAATTTAAAACATTATTGAGGAAAAAAATTAAAATGAAACATTATGGAGAAAAATTAAAATATGCATGTATAAGACTGCTTTTGAGACCAAAATATATGGATTGTTGATTTTTACAGATTAACAACTTAGGTGACTGGACCATATTTACACAAATAATGAGAGTTGGAGATATGGGAAAACTTTCAGCCATGTTCATTCATAAAGGTAGAACTGAACTAAACATATCATTAAAAAGGCAAAGAGAGTATAGAAATACAACATATGGTATTCTTGAGTTGCTATTTATTGGGCATCCTCAATGCATGAATTTTGAATGAAGGTCCAATGACTTTCTTGTCCATAGCCTTGGGATAGCAGTCATCTGTTTCTTCTCACACTAGGGAACGTCAACCTTAAGCCCGTGGGAGTATTTCAATTTCTTTCATTTGCTCCTGGTGTGTTTAAGGTAAAGTAAAGTTTTCTTGGTGGGAGTCCCAAATCAAGGACTGGTGTGGCCTATGAAGGATGGTGTGTACCTAGACAGGACAGAGTAAAAAGTTCTGATTGTCTAAAGTACACAGACTGGGTCTCTAATAATTTAATAAAAAGTAGGTCATATGTGCCCAATTTGGAACATACCAAGCTTATTCTCCCATTGGGGTCTATATGATAATGTTGAGCATTTTCCAAATGACTGACTGCCCCATCCTGTTTACCAAATGATCGACGTTTAGTTACTTTCTCTGAGACAGATGCATTCCACACCACTGCTTGTTTACTGGAAACTTGGGAAACTCTTGTATAAGTGTCAGTTAATTTGGGGTGACCATAGAATAATGTTACATGGCAGGAACTGGTTGGTCTTCTCCCTCTACCTGCATCATGGAAAATTGATACAGTCGAGGGGAGGCCCTCATTGTCGAAGTAGTTTTTAAGATATACAAATAAAGGGGTGATACATGGTTTGTGAGCACTAGGAAGGGGCACTAACCCATTGCCTGGTAATCCAAAATAGAAGATTAGATAACCTGAGAATGGAAGCCAACCTTTGAGTTGGTGTTTATCTTTACAGTAGTGATCTCATACAGTATTTGTCCTTTTGTGACTGACTGATTTCCGTGAACATAATGGGTTCCAAGGCCATCCATGTCATGCTTTCATTATTTTGTTTACAAATGTACAGTATTTCACTGTGTTTATGTACCAGAGTTTCTTTATCCATTTTTCTACTGATAGGCATTTGGGGTGCATCTAGCTTCTTGCTATTGTGAACTGTATTGCAATGAATATGGGAGAGAAGATATCTGTTCATGTTCTGCCTCTTATTTATTTGGATTATATATATGCTCAGTAGAAGTATTATTGCTGGGTCATATTTCTACTGCCAGTTGTTTCAGGCAATGTTTTATCACATTTCACAAGAGTTGTACATATTTACAAGCCCACCAGCAGTGTAGAAGTGTTCCAATCTTTCCACAACCTCTCCAGCACTTATTGTTTTCTGTTGTTGTTGTTGTTGTTGTTTTCATTTGGCCTATCATTGTGAGTGTGATGTCATACCTCATCATAGTTTTGGTTTGCAACTCGCAGATAGATAGTGATCATGAGCTTTTTTTCAGGTATTTGTTAATCATTTGAATGTTGTTTTTGGTGAACTGTCTGTTCATGTCTTTTTCATGAATAATTTATTTTCTGATTGAGGTGTTTCAGAATTCTATATATTGTGGTAATTAGACCTGTGTCCCCTGTGTCATTGCTAAAGATTTTTTCCAATCTGTTGGCTCTCATTTTTTGTTTGTTTGATTTTTTAATGAAGTCTTTTAATGTGCAGAAATGTTTTATTTTTAGTAGGCTGTTGATTACTTCTGTATGAGTTGATCAACAATAGATGACCCAAAACACAAGCCAAACCAAACCCCAACTTTGATATATGAACAGCAAACAGAGATTGTGCACACAATCACATGCTCTACTATATCAACCAGGAGACAGGAGACAGGTAGTGAGTGCCTAAAGTCTCAACAACATACAACTATTAAGTAAACCCAAATATAACAATAATGCATTTTTGTAGACAACAGATAATTTCAGTTCATGCAAAGAGACAAGATAGAGCACAGAAACTACCTGATAAGGATTTCAAAAGAATAGTAATTAAGTATATTCAATAGACTGAGAGAAAGACTGAGAAAGCTACACGAGCATCAAGGAAAACTGAAAAAACTTCAGAAGAATTCAGGAAAACATTGTAAGGGGAAAAAAAGAAAAATTAGGAGCCATCCAAAGACAAGAGATAGAAATCCAGAAAATAAACATCAATATGTCAGAACTAGATAATAGATAAGCACAAATGAATACAATTGAATCAACCGAAGGCTGAATTACTGACTTAGAAGACAAAATCCTCAATAGTAATTAGTTAGATGAAAAAAAAATTTTAAAGGAACAAAAATATTAGAGAAAAGCCTAATTATGTAATTATGTGGGAAACCATAAAGATGAATAAGTTAATTCAGAATTCCAGATCAGAAGGAAACAATCAAAATCACAATGAAAAGTGTGGTAAAGAAACCAGATGGTACCCAGCTATCAGAAAGAATAGCATCTGGGGTCTTAAAGGATTGTCTTCAAATATGCAGCCATCTATGTGTCTACATAGAAGAAGCACATCAGCCCGTTTGATACAAAAATTATATAAAATAAACCATAAATCCAAAGAAGGAAAAAGTGTCAGAGCTTAAATTGAAAACACCAGTTTTTAGAAGGCTGACCATAGCCGAGGGATTTGAATAACATTGCTATAATATAGAGAGCATTGTAAAGTTATAACAGAAGTTACTGTTATTGTAAGATGCCATCTAGTAAGTTAGGACCCATAGCAACTTCATGCACCATAGCAACCTTATGCATAACAGAATGAAACTGTTCTGTGCCATCCCCCCAATTGTTCTAATATTTGAGTCCAGTGTTATAGCCACTATGTCAATTGATCTCTTTGAGGTGCCTTACTCTCTTTGGTGCCTCTCTCCTTCACCAAGCATGATGTCCTATTCCAGGGACTGGTCTCTCCTGACAACATGTTCAAAGTATGTAAGATAAAGTCTCGCCATCCTTGCCTCTATGGAGTATTCTGGCCACACTTCTTCCAAGACAGACGTGTTTGTTCTTTTGGCTGTCCATGGCACTTCCAATATTCTTCTCCAGCACCATAATTCAAATGCATTAATTCTACCTCTATCTTCCTTATTCAATGTCTAACTTTCACATGCATATGAGGCAATAGAAAATACCATGGCTATGGTCAGGTGCATTTTATTCCTCAAAGTAACATCCATATTTTTAAATACTCTAAAGAGGTCTTGTGCAGCAGAATTACACATTGTAATGTATCTCTTGCTCTCATGACTGCTACTTCCATGAGCATTGATTATAGATCCATGTAAGATGAAATCCTTGACAATTTCAGTCTTTTCTCCTGTGATCAGTAAATGACTAAAGACATGATCTCTGAGTAATACAATTGTCTTCTTCCAGTTCACCCAGTGGAGTTTCCATGTTAGATCTCACCAATGCAGCCTCTGGAGCATGTGATGTGCCCCAAAGATCCAGGATGTAATGCCCCAGTGTTCCATGGCAACCGGCCTGAGTGTCCAGGATGCACCCAGAAGCCTGGACCAATGTGGCCCATTTGGTACATACAACCAAAGACACTCCTCCTCCTAGGGTCCCCAGAAGCATTTTTAGTCATTCTTTCCCCCACCTGGAGGTCAGTCCTCCCACTTTTCCTACCAACAGTCATGTAATTATTCTCACTGGGTGAACTGGATACTACCTCAGACACACTTATAACCTCAGTACTTGTAACCTTAAGACCTGTGTCTTAGGGACCATAAAACAGCTATCTCAAGATTGTTGAACTGTGAGTAGGTGGACAATCGTGGTCCTGCTATATCAACACTATATGCTGTATTAAGATATATATTACTCCAGCAAGCCTATGATGGGCATTCTCAGTAAATATTATTGTAAATTTCCCCTGATGACCAGCTTCCATAGTTTGTGTAAAAAGCATTCAGCCACGGAAGGATTGATTCTGTACAAGTGAATAATTCAGGTACCGCCATTTGGAGGTGGCCTACATTGGCCCAATATCCCTCTCTCAAGGGTTTTTTAAAAAAATTAGGACCAGGGGCTAATCAAAGACAACATTAAAAAAGATCTTTATGACCAAAGGAGATGATCGATCAGACTCTCTACCATAAATTAACAAGGATGTTATGAAAGGGAACCAAAGGCAGATTAAAAACAAACAAACAGATCTAGGAATGGGTTTGGGGCTTGCCCTAAATCCTAGCTCCAATTTAAGAACAATTACTTCTTACCTCATGGCCCTGCTCGATACTCACCCTCAGGAGTGATCAGGAAGGAAAAGTATGTTGGGAAACTGATTATGGAAGCAATTGTACAATTCTGTTTGATGAGATTGAACTATAGAATAATATGACATATGTATTAACCCCCAAGCAATAACAAATTAAAAGGAAAACAACAACAACATAGATCCAGGAATGGATTTTGGGCTCGCACTAAATCCATCTTCAACTTAAGAACAATTAGTTCTTACATTGTGGCCCTGCTTGATACTTGTCCTCATGAAGAAAACACAGAAGACATGGGTGCTATAGCAAAGTGTGGCAAAGAATGTATTCAGTGCCCGGCTAGCAGATAAAGTAGCTTCTGAGATCTTAAAGGCTTGTTTCCAAACAAGTAGTCATCTAAGTGAAATGCAAATAAGTCCACTTGGAAAAATAATACCATCACCAGTCACCAAAGTCTGGTAAACCATATAATCCAAAGTCGAAGAAGGGAGTAGTTTCAGATTCTAAATTGTAAGAACCCGGTGTACAGAATGTTATGGTTGACTGTGGGAGTCCAGGATTCATTTGTGGAAGTACACAGGAAATAAGACTCTGAAGAACTCCCTCTATCTACAATTGAGGGTTGGGAGGAAAATTATTACTAAACAGGTTTGGAAAGATGAGTATAGAAGACCAAAGGTGTAAATATGACTTTGACAGTTAAAATGTTGTCAGTAGATCCCCTCTGTGATGCATTGTGGACCTGATCTGGTTTCCCAAATTGTCTGCATCTTTTGTTTGTATCGCTCTGTTTGTTTTTTTTATTTGCCCATATTAGGATGTATCTCATATTATGTCATGTCATTGAAGGTTACCCTCTTGAAGTTGTGTTATGTGTTTTTCCATTTTTTTGATATATGAAACCCAGGACTGATGAACCTATAGAGACAGAAAGCAGAATAAGGGTTTCTGGGGGAGGGGATTTCAGTGGTAGAAGGGGAGTGAAGAGGAGACAATGTCAGCGGGTCCTTGTAGAAAAAAAATGGAAACTGATTGTGGTGGCAATTGTACAATTCTGCCTGATGTGATTGAGTTATGAAATTATATGATGTATATATTCATAATAATAATCATGACCATGTAGACTTCATACTAGGATGCAAGAATGGTTCAATATTTAGAAAAAATCAATGTAATCCACCACATAAATAAAAAGGAATAAGAACCACATTATCATATCAATAGATGCATAAAAGCATTTGAAAATATCCAACACAAATTCATAGTAAGAACATTAAATATAATAGGAATAGAAGAGAAAATTCTCAACATAATATCGGCCATATAATAAAGCAACAGCCAACATCACATTCAATGGAGAAGAACTGAAATAATATGTCCTGAAAATGGGCACCAGACAAGGACGTCCCTTATCACAACTTTTATTCAACATTGTGCTGGAAGTCTTAGCAAGAACCATTATACAACAAAAACAAATCACAGGAATACAATTAGGCAAAAAAGTGAAATCCTCGCTATTGCAGATGTTATGATTTTATATAGAGAGAACCCTAAGGACTCCACAAAAGACTGCTGGAAACAATTGAGGGATTTAGTTAAGTAGCAAAATCTGAGATCGACACGCACAAAACTATCAGATTCCTATATACCAATGAAGAGAGCTCTGAAAAAAATCAAGAAAGCAATACTGTTGACAATAGCCACACAAAAGATAAAATGCTTAGGGATAAACACAACTAAAGAAATAAAAGACCTCTAAAAGAAAATTACAGCACATTATTATAAGAAACCAAAGAGAGGCTGGTGGGAGCAAGATAGGGACCAAGTAGCACACATGGGAGGAACTTTGCAGTGAACAGTGCAGAGAGGTCACAGAGTGAGATATCCTACACTTCTACACTGCAGGATTCTCAGCATAAAAATAAGTCGACATACCAGGAGGGAAGGGGGGGTGCAGAAAGGGAGAATTGATCACAGGGATCTACATGATGGCAACAAATGTACAAATGTGCTTGATTCAATGGATGTACGTATGGATTATGATGACTTGTATGAGCCCGCAATAAAATGAGTTTTAAAAGAAAAAAGGAGGAGCACACTCCTTAAAACAATCAAGCATACCTGATCAAAGGGAGAGTATTTGCTCAGCAATAAAACTCAGAAGACAGGAAGGGATAGGTAAGAAATATGAAGGGAAATAGTAAACAAAAGAAGGAAGAGGAAAGAATATTGTGGAAGTTGCAATCAATGTCATGAAACAAAATATGCATGATTTTTTCATGGAAAATCAATTGGCTATGTAAACTTTCACTCAAATTACAGTAAAGCTCTTTAAAAAGCTTTATTGCCATAAAATTATAACAACGTTTATTGAAAAACACCCATTAAAATGTGAAGCTATTTTTCCCTCAATATATCCCCTATCTAGAACTATACACTCTGAAGGTGGTGTTTCCACCTTGCTAATTTTTCCTCAAAGACTTTTGTACTTTTTGATTTACAGCACATTCAATGGCAGTTCTGGCATCTTTAAAGGACACAGTTTGTGTTCTTTTACAGTGCTCTTTGAGTTTGAGTAAGAAAAAGAAGTCTGAAGTGGCAAGATTAGGGTGGTAAAATTTCTCAATGAACTTCTTGTAGGAATGAGCAAGCACATTATCATGATGGAAAAAAATTTCTCAGCATGCCCTGGAACTTTTTATTTAGATAAAACTTCTTCATAATAAGCTCCCATAATAAACTTTACAAGCTCCCACCTGCGGTCTTCAGGAAAATCTATCCATATTACTCCTTTGGAATTCTACCCCCCCAAATCGCCATTAACTTAGTAGCTGACCTCTTGCTTTGAATTTAACTGGATCAGTAAATTCCACTCAGTAGCCACTGTTTTAATTGGGCCTTCTTTTGGTCCCCAACCCCCCTTACCCTCCCCACCTCCCACCCCCCACCCTCATTCGTACCTCCCATTTATTATCTCTTCATCTACTCCTGTGCTTCACAAACTGGAAAACCCAACAGAAACAAAATTATGTGGTAAGGATAAAGTAATAATAATAATAATACAAAGATAGAAATTCAAATAATGAGTAAGAAAGAAAAGACCACTATCGGTATTTCAAGGGTCAGGGAAGACATTTTTGTCAGGGAACAAGCAAGAAATACTTGAACCTAGAACAATTTCAGATAGGGTCAAGAGGGAGGTCAACTGACCAAGTATCAAGTTTGATCCACTATAATCATGATTGCAATGATCTCTATCTGATAGCAAAGCTGTTTGTGGCACTTGCCTGTGGTTAGAGGGGTACTGCCAGTGGCTTAATCTGACTAGCTACTCTGCAGATTGGATTTGGCCTCCCACTGTCCATAGCATTCTACAAATTGGGTGTTTGCAATTTAGGTTCTGATACTTTTATCCTTGTCATATTTGAATTTTGTTATTGTTGTCTTTGGATCACATAAGCTGTTATGCAATCCTTACTATATTCAAAATTGTTGAGAACCTACAGCCCGTTTTCTCAGACATGATAAAACTAGAAAACAACACAAATAAAAGAGCAAAAAATCCAAACACATGTAAACTGAACAATATACTACTTAACAATGACTAAGTAATATGTCAAACAAGGGATGAAAATTAAATATTTCCTGAAACAAATGAAAACAAAAACACAATATACCAAAACCTCTGGGATGCAACAAAAGCAGTTATTCAAGAGAAATTTATACCAATCAATATACATGTGATAAAAGAAGAAAAAAAACACCTTAACACACATCTTCAACAACTAGCACAAGAGCAACAAAACAAACCCTCAATCTGTTGGAGAAAAGAAATAATAAAGTTAGAGCAGAAATAAATTAATTCAGAAACAGAACAATGGAAACCATCAACAAGACAAGAAGTTGATTCTTTGAAAGGATTAACAAAATTCAGAGATATAGCACAGATATATGCATGTAGTACCATGTTCATTGCAGCAGTGTTCACAATCACAAGGAGTTGGAAATATCCCTAAATCCCATCACTAGAGGATTGGATTAAAAAAAAACACGTTGGTACATACAAATACTGCAATATTACACATGCTAAAATTCTATGAGACCATGAAACCATTAATGACATGGTTGGACCTGGAGAACATTATGATGAGTGAAGTTCGTCAATTACTACAAGACAAATATTTCAGGATACCACTGAAAGAAAGATAAGCACCAAAACAAAGACAGGTTGTTGCTATCAGCTGATGTAGTCATTTAATTTAAGGCAAGGAAGTAGTCTGACTAACAATTGTAACCCTTATTTGTACATCATAAAGCCATTTCTCCTGGGAAAGCCTCACCTTAGTTAGGGATAGTTTATCATTAAGTGAGGGGGGTGGGAAAGGAGCAAATAGTTCATACCATGTGGCAGTTCTCTACAGTCACCTTTATTGAGTGGACACCCCTACATTGGTGTTAAGTACATGCCAGTGAAGATTCATGATCAAAAAGAAGGCATGAGGGATGTTTCTGTTTCTAAGGAAATGATTGCATATCTGTTGTTTGGTAGCTGGGGAAGGGAAGCTTGCCCTTGGGGAAACCGCTTGGCAGCCTTTCTATGGATCAACATCAGGGAGTTTGTCAGTTTGTTGTACTGTGGTGGCTTGTGTGTTTCTGTGATACTGGATGCTATGTCACAAGTATGTCAAATGCCACTAAAGTCACCCAAAGGCTTCAACTGAGCTGTCAGACGCAAACCAGACTATAAAAAGGGAATAGGCTGACCACTTCTGAGGAATTAGTCACTGAAAACCTTATGAACAGAATCAAAACATTGTCATATACTGAAAATCTCATGAAAAGAAGCAGAGCATTGTCTTTCTGTCTACGGTAATTCCCCCGTGAGCTACAGAGCTCTACACCAAGGAGGGTATATCCACACGCCCTCCTCAGCACTCCAGTTGCACAGGGAAACACCACAGGCCACCCAAGGTGCTCCAATAACTGTGATGCCTACTAAGAGATCAGCCAGTGAATCAACACACTCGTGGGCCCACAACAACCTGAGCAGCATCACATGAGAGGACTATCCACCTCACATTCCAAATAATGGAATACTGGACAACTATGTTAAGAGTGAAACCCAGGAAGATATAGCGAGAGCCTAACCACGTAGTACAGCTACTGGCAGATAGTTCATAAAAGCACACATATGAATCCCCCCAGAGAGAGTCCAGTGCTCTTCAACTCTGGAAGATGGCTCCAGCCACACCTATAACAACACATACCTAGCAACCAGTCCTAACAGCTTCAATGAAAATGCAGAAGAAACAGAAGACAATACAGGAAGAAGACATGAACCTAATGATGTACATAGAAGAAGCAGATATTGACCTGCCACAAAATTTTTTCAGAATGATGCTTGGAGTCATATAAGATATGATGGAACCAATGCAGAAAAAGGATGAAATGATGGAGGAGATAAAGACAATGCACCAAAGGGAAATACAAGAATTAAGGGATGAAATAACCAAATCCAGTGGCAAATTGACAGAACTTGCTAATAGACTTGAGGAGGCAGAGAATCACAAACGTGACCTAGAGGATAAGCAAGCAGACCTCAGTAAAAGGGAAAAGCAGTCACATAAGACAGAGAGGCTGAAGAAAAATTGAGGGCCATGTCTAATGCTATGAATAGGAACAAATTAGAACAATTGCACTACCAGAACAAGACAGAATAAAGAAGTCAACAGTGAAACTAGCGAGGGAATTCTTAGAGGAGGACACCAAGACACATAATTTTCAATCTATCCAACTATGAGGAAAAGGAGAATATCATAAAAGCAGATAGGGAAAAGCAATCAGTCAGGTATAAAGGTACCCTCAAAAGAGAATATTCAGACCTATCAGCAGAAACAATGAAGAAGAGGAGGGAATGGAGTAACATATTCCAAAAATTGAAAGAAAATAACACAAACCTAAGAACACTTTATCCAGTCAAATTATCTATTAAGATAGATGGAGAACTAAGAGTGTTCCCAGACAAAGACAACCTCAAAGAATACATAAAAAGAAACCCAGACCTACAGAGTATCCTTGTCGATCCAGAATGGGCAGAAGTTCAACACTCACCGAGGGCAAATAAGAGACCATCACATGCAACAACTCCACCCATAGGGCAACACAGAGAAAACAGCCCTCAGAATAACATTGACTCAATATTGGATAGAAGTTAAATATAAACCAGACACACACAACGCAAGAGGATAAGATAGGTAGGGAGGAATACACCCAACACAAAAGGTACAAGATGACATCACAGAGTCCACAGATGGTTGTAATAACATTGAGTATCAATGGCCTGAACTCAGGCATTAAAAGGCAGAGGCTAACAGACTGGCTCAGAAAACATAACCAATTGATCTGCTGCCTATAGGAGACACATCTCATGCTTGCAGACAAAAACAGTTTGAAAATTAAAGGCTGGAGAAAAATATATGAAGCAAATGGCAATGAAAAAAGCAGGGGTAGTGA
>NW_022111323.1:4464581-4469446 GCF_000313985.2 Echinops telfairi | reverse complement strand
GACTTAACTTGATAGATATTTTTAGAGTTTTCCATCCATATGTAAAAAATTCTCATTCTTTTCAAGCCCACATGGCACATATTTGAAAACAGACCACATGCTGGGACACAAGTAGAATTTGAGTAAATTCAAGCACATAGAGATTATACAGAATTCTCTCTCTCATCACTTTGCCAAAAGGCTGGAAATTAACAGAAGAATGGTGAAGACAAGGGAAAAGAAATGGAGGATCTAAAATTCTCTATTGAAAAACGAGTGGGTATGACCCAGATCAGAGATGAAACCAGGAAGTTTCTAGAAACAAATAAGAATGAAAAGATGAAATACCCAAACCTTTGGGATACAGCAAAGGCATTTATCAGAGGAAGGCTGATAGCAATAAATGCACACATGAAAAAAGAAGAGAGACTCGTGGTTGATATGCTGGCACAAAACTTACACCAATTAGAGCAGAGCCAACAGAACAACCCTTCTAATAGCAAGAGGATAGATATAATAAAAATCAGAACTGAGATACAGGAGAGGGAAAACAAGAAAACTATGGGAAAAATTAATGCCACTAAAAGTTGGTTATTTGAAAGAATTAACAGAATTGCTAAACTGCTGGCAAACTTAACCAAAGAAAAGAAGGAACAAATAACAATTGCAAGGATGAAGGATGAAACACGGGACATTACAATGGACTATAATAGAATCAAAAGTATAATTACACAGTACTATGAAGGCCTATATTCTAACGAATTCAACAATTTGGAAGACTTGGGAAAATATTTGGAAACACAATCCCTAACTAATGAATGTCCCAAATGAATGTCAAGAACCTCAACAGACCCATAGCAATAGAAGAAATAGGCAAGGTTATCTAGGGATAACAAACAAAATAATTCCCTGGGTCAGATGGCTTCACAGGAGAATTGTACCAAGCATTCAGGGAAGAACTGACACCAATTCTACACACACTCTTCCAGAACATAGGAAAAGACGGAAAACTCCCAACTCTTTCTATGAAGGTAATATAACTCTGATAATTAAAGCGGGCAAAGACCCCATAGGAATTGAGAACTAAAAGCCAATATCCCTAATTAACATGGATGCAAAAATCCTTAACAAAATACTAGCTAACATAATACAAAAGCATATTAAGAAAATAATTCACCGTGACCAAGTTGGATTCATACCAGGGATACATGGATGGTTCAACATATGAAAGATCATCAGGATTATTCGCCCCATTGGCCAGAATAATGATAAGAACCACATGATAATATCGATAGATGCGGAAAAAGCATTCAACAACGTCCAACACACATTCCTGTTTAAGACATTCAAGAACATAGGAATAGAAGGAACATTCCTCAATATTATACGAGCTATATATGAAAAACCAACAGCCAACATGGTAGCTCATGAAGAAAAGATGAAAACAATACCACTGAAAAAGGGAACCAGACAAGGATGTCCCTTGTCCCCACTCCTATTTAAAATCATACTGGAGATTCCAACTAACAAAAAAAGGAAAAGAAAAGATATTAAAGGTATTCATCTGGGGAAGGAGGAGGTGAAATTACCATTATTCGCAGACGATATGATTCTATACACCGAAGATCCCCTAAACTACACAAGTGGAGTGTTAGAAGCAATAGAGGAATATGACAGAGTGGCAGTATACAAGATCAACAGACAGAAGTCTATCGGACTACTCTACACATCAGAAAAGATCACAGAAGAGACGATTAAAAAGTAGTACCCTTTACAATAGCCAAGCACAAAATGAAATACCTGACTAAAAAAACCCAAAATATTTGTATGAGGAAAATTATCAAACAATACTACAGGAAAACAAATGTGACCTCAGCAAATGGAAGAACATCCCAAACTCGTGGATTGGCAGACTCAATATAGTAAAGATGTCAGTTCAGCCCAAGGCACTATATGAGTTCAATGCTATCCCAATGTGACTACCAACATTCTTCTTCAAAGAATTGGAAAAACTGATTATTAACTTCATGTGGAAGGGGAAGAAGTCCAGAATTAGCAGAGAACTCCTCAAGAAGGACAAAGTGGGAGGGCTTGCTCTACCTGACTTTAGCATGTACTATATGACCACAGTAGTCACAACAGTGTGTTACTGGTATAATGACAGATATTCTGACCAATGGAAAAGAGCTGAAGACCCAGAAATAAAAACATCAGCATACAGGCAACTGATCTTTGATAAGGGCCCACAAAATATTAAACGGGAAGCAGATACCCTCTTCAATAAATGGTGCTAGAAAAAAAAAAAGTTATCTACCAGCAGAAAAATGATGCATGACCATTACCTCACTCCGTGCACAAGAATAAACACAAGATGGATCACAGACCTTGAGATAAAACCCCAAACAATTAGGGCCATTAATGAGGTAATTGGGACAAACCTGAGTACCTTGGCCCATGGAATACATAGGCTATCAGAAATAGGGAAGGATACAAATACAGAGGAGTCACAAATAGACAAGTGGGGTATACTGAAGATAAGTCACCTGTGTACATGGAAAGAATTCACAACAGAGTAATAAGAGAGCCCACTGCCTGGGAAAGCATATTTAGCAATGGCACATCAGACAAAGGCCTTATTACTAAAATCTACAATACTTTGCAAGCTTACAATAAGAGAAAAACGAACTGCCCACTGAGGAGGTGGACAAAGGAGCTGAACAGAAGTTTCACAGAGTCTGAAATCCGAATGGCCAATAAACATGATAAAATGTTCGCAATCATTAGCCATAAGATAAATTCAAATTAAAACAACTGTAGATACCATCTAACACACTCAAAGATAGCCCAATTCAAAAAATCAGAAAGCAACAAGTGTTGGAGGGACTGTGGTGAGACAGGAATTCTCATCCACTGCTGGTGGACCTGTAGGTATGTACAGCCATTATGGAAATCGATTTGGTGATTTCTAAAACAGATGGAAATTGAGCTACCATATGACCCAGCAATCCCCCTAATGGGTATATACCCAGAAGATGCAAGAAACAAACCACGGCTAGACATCTGTGCTCCAATGTTCATTGTGGCACAGTTCACAATCGCACAGAGTTGGAAACAACCCACATTTTGATCAGCAGATGAATGGATTAAAACACTGTGGTACATACATACAATGGAGTACTACGCATCTCTAAAAAGCAGTGATGAACACATGAAGCAGATTGCCGCAAGGGAAGAACTGGAGGAAATTATGCTAAGTTAAGCAAGCCAAGCACAAAAGGACAAGTACAACATGAGTCCATTGAAGAATGTTTATAAAACAAACAAAAAAGAAAATGCAAAAGTGGCACAGGGAATAAGTTACTATACACAAACACACCAGGGGTGAGGTGTAGGTAGTATGGTAGGGGACAGACCGTATCCAGGGGTATATATGGTAGCCAACTAAAAAGGAAGGGAGGGGGGAGTAAAGGGGAAAAATAGATGTGTGGTGGGGGAATAGGGCACTGACCCACCCAAGGGGAGGGTATTGCTTGTGTCTCCACAGGGAAAGAGGGAACCTGAGGTAAATCCAGTGTTCCAGGATGCAAATGCAGCATGCAGGCATGGAGAGGGGAGTCAATGGAGGGGCCTGATGGCTCAGCCCCCATAAATGCTACGTGGACAACTGCCCCTCTCCCCAGAATAATTTACTTTAGAAGATGGCACTGAAGCTGCAGCTAGGGGAGAGGGACATGTCTGATCAGCTCACATGGGAACAAATGAATGGGGAGGAAGAGAGAGTGGAGCACATCCTGGCCCACCAGGCCTGGAGGACAATATCCCTGCTCTGAACAGCCAATGCACAGAGTGCACCATATAGCTGATACCACTATAGACACGACGTCCCTCGCTTACCCATGGCCCTATGGTGGACAACACTGGAGACTCAATGTCGGGATTGGCCTGGACTGACCCCGCGTCACCAAGGCAAAACATTAAAGGTGTGCAGCAGAGCAATGGGTGGAGCAGAGCAGGGAGCTACCGAGGGAGTGCAAAGGATGGAATTTGGGGCCAGAGCGTCGCACCCAATTGGGCTCTACTGGAGGACAAAACTAGAGGTTAAAAATTAGACCTTGATCAATTTACAGGTTTTTCTTTTTATTAATTTAAAAAAATTTTTCTTTTTCTATTTTTCATTAATTTATTCTTTTATGGGTCATTGGTTTTCTTTTTTGTTGTCATCGTTGTGTTCTCTTTAGTCGCTTTTTCTTGATATGCCTTGTTTTTTGGTGCATTTTATTATCTCTACAGATCTGTCTATATAAGATAGACTGGATGAACAGTCTGGAGAAGAAAACAATGGGACTGATGGTTCCGGGGGGACATGGGAGCAGGGGAGGCGGGGGTAAGGAGATGGTGTTGACCGACCCAGGGACAGGGGAGCAGCAAGTGATCCAAAATTAGTAGCAAGGAGGATGTGAGAGGCCTGGTAGGGATTCAGCAAGGGAAGTGTAACTTAGAGAAATTACTGAAACATAAATGAAGGCTAAGCATGATAGTGGGACAAGAGGAAAGTAAGAGTAAATAGAGGAAAGTACTAGGGTATTTATAGAGGTCTAAATCTAGACATGTACTTATGTAAATATATTTATATAGGGTGGTAGGGAAATAGATCTTCGTGTATATATTTATAGGTTTAGTATTAAGGCAGCAGATGGACATTGGACCTCCACTCAAGTACTTACTCAATGGAAGAACACTTTGTTCTATTAAATTGTCATTCTATGATGCACACCTTCCCGACATGATCGCTGAAGACAAATGTGTGCATAAGCAAATGTGGTGAAGAAAGCTGATGGTGCCCGGCTATCAAAAGATATAGTCTCTGAGGGTCTTAAAGGCTTGCG
>NW_022111323.1:4461452-4463537 GCF_000313985.2 Echinops telfairi | reverse complement strand
AATTAAATATAAAAAAGACACTTCACCAAAAAAGACATTCAGGAGGATAACAAACATATAAGGAAAATGATGCAATCATAATACATTAAAGAGATGCAAGTCAAAACAATGATAATTTAGAATAATAAAGTTATAAATGAAATAAAACAGCAAATGTTGGCAAAGGTGTGTAGAACTTGGAATGCTAATGCAATATTGGTGGAACTGTAAAATGGTGAAACCATTGTGGAAAACAGTATGGCACTTCCTTAAAATCTTGGAACTAGAAATAGCATTTATTATAGCTATCTCGCTGCTAGGTATACATTATAAAGAAATAAGAGCAGGGCCAAAAACAGATATATGTACACTCATGTGCACTGCAGCATGATTAACAAGAGCAAAAAGGTTGAAAGAAGTGTCTATCACTGGATGAATGGGCAAGCAAACTATGGTACATACATAAAATGGAATGCTATACAATATTACAGAGTAATGATGAATCTGTGAAGCACTTCACAATGTGCATAAACCTGGCTGACATATGCTGAATAAAATTAAGCAATCATAAAGAACAAATATCATATAAGACCACTATTATTAAAAGTCAAGGAAAGGTTTAGATTGAGAAAAAATTTTGTCATGATTATTAGTGATGGAAGGAGAGGAAAGTCACTTACTAGATAATAGATTCCTATCATTTTAAGTGAAGGGAAAGGCAATGTGCAATAAATACAGGGGTGGATGCACAGTGTCACTAAATAAAAGGAAGACACTAAGAGATGTACAAAGATTACAACAAAGGTAAATACTATTACATCCACAATCCCACATTATTGGTAATAAGAAACTAATCTATAAATGGATACATAGATAGGCAAGCAAGACAAGCAAGAAGAACAGGGAAGAATAGGTGAAAGGGGCTATATTCACAATCATATATAGGTTTGGCAGATGACATTTTTACACACATATTTATATGAGTTGAACGAGTATATTCATTCAGTGATATCTCGGTTGTGGAATCACTCCAAGCTCAAACTTTCCACTACTTAAACAGCAAAATTCAAAAGAAATTTTCTAAAAGTTTATTACTTTGCTAGATAGTCTAACTGAAAATCTGACTTGAAAAAACCTGTAAGGGCCAAGAGTGAGTCAAGCATCGCGTTTCACCATGGACACAAAAGGGTGATGCTCCAGTCAAGCAGCACTCTCACTAAGACAACGTATTGTACTTGGCGTTAGTGCTTTAAAACCTTCATCATTGGACTTTTTATTGTGCGTTATTTGTGTAAAATATTGCAATCACGGCTGCAAAGAAAGTTAGCGATATCAGCAGTAAAGCTAAGAGGAAAACTGTGAGAACCACGATAGAGTTAAAGAAAGAACTCATTGCAAAATTTGAATCAGGATGCCACTTGCTTGATTGGTGACTGAAAACAATATGGCTAAGTTGACATTATCAACATTTCTTAGAAAACATAATATGATTAAAGTGGCTAACGTAGTAAATGGTGTAAAATTGTTAACCATGAAACAACCCAGAACCATTGAAGTGGTTGAAAAATTACTATTAATTTGGATAAATCAGAAGCAACACTGTAGTGATAGAATATCAGAGACAGTGATATACAAGAAGGCTAAATGCCTCCATATTTCATGGAAAATGTTGCAAGAACAGGAGTTTAGCGCCTGAAGTGTTCAAAGTCATCCATGGCTGATTTGAAAAATTCATAAAGAGAGCAGACATACAGAGTGTAGTGAATGAAGCTTGGGCACAGAGCAAATGAGAATAAAGACTAAGCTGACATATTTGTGGCTGAATTTGCTGAATACTTGGAGGCTGAGAATTTCGTTCCCTAGAAAGTGTTTAACTGTGATGAAACTTGGCTTTTGGGGGCGGGGCGGGGGAATGCCCAATAGGACTTCATTACTGAAGAGGAAAATTGCCAGGTCACAAGTATATGAGAGATAGGCTCACTATGTTAGTGGGCCATTCTGAAAACTATGGGTTTTTAAACAAGTGGCATTTCATGCTGCTCACCTTCCCAACATGATTGCTGAAGACAAAGCAGGTGCATAAGTAAATGTGGTGAAGAAAGCTGA
>NW_022111323.1:4448738-4460782 GCF_000313985.2 Echinops telfairi | reverse complement strand
GAGGGGAAAGATGAGGAGCTTATACCAAGGGCTCAAGGGGAAAGCAAATGTTTTGAAAATGATGATGGCAACAAAGGTAAAAATGTGCTCGACACAATGGATGTATGTATGGATTGTGATAAGAGTTGTATGAGCCCCCACTAAAATGATTTAAAAAAAAGAAAATGTCAAAAGGACAGCTTGAGAAGATAAAATAAAATACTATACTAAAATTTTCAAAGTATCAGAAAACCTAAAAGGAAGAACATGCTCATATCTTATACTGAAAGAGCTCAAGAAAAACTTCAAGCCTCAAGTTTTAATATCAAAAGATTCTATCACTAAAATATTGAATGATGCAGTAAACATCAAAAGAAGATGGGAAGAATATAGTCATTGTGTGAAAAAGAACCAGTCGACAGTTTACCATGTCAGGAGGTAGCATATGAAAAAGAACCAATGGTACTGAAGGAAACAGTTCATGTAACACTGAATGCATTAGCCAAAAACAAGGCTCCAGGAATTAATATTAGTTGAAATGTATCAACAAGCTAATGAAACACTGGAAGCACTTACTCTTCTATGGTAGGAAGTTTTGAAAATTGTTACTTGACCAACTGACTCGAAGACATCCTTATTTGTATTCATTCCAACGAAAGGTCAACCACCAGAATACTCAAATTATAGAAAAACATCATTGATAATACATGAAAGTAAAATTTTTCTGAAGATCATCCAACATTGGTTGCTGCAGTCTATTGACACAGAGCTGCTAGAGATTCAGGTTGGATTCAAAAGAGAATGTGGAAAAAGGAATATCATTGTTGACATCAGATTAATTTTAGCTAAAAGCAGAGAATACTAGGAAGTTTTTTTATTTGTATTTTATTGAAGATGTCAATGCATTTGACTGTGTGAATCATACGAAACTATGGTTATCCTTGAGAAGAGTGGGAATTCCAAATCACTTCATTGTACTTATGCATCACTTGTACATGGATCATGAGGTAGTTGTGGAGAGACAAATGAATTCTGCATGTTTTAAAATCAGAAGTATGCATTAGCACTGTATCCTCTCACCACACTTATTTAATCTTTATGCTGAGAAACTCATCAGAAACGATGGATTATATGAAGAAGAATGTGGCGCAGGATTCAAGGAAGGATTATTAACTACCTGTGATCTGTAGATGACACAACCTTGCTTGCTGAAAGCACTTGCTGATGAAGATCAAGGATCAATCACAGTCTTCAGTATGGAATACAGCTCAATGTAAAGAAGACCAATATCTTCACCAGACTAACAGGTAACAGAATAACAAATGGAGAAAAGAGTGAAGTTGTCAAGGACTTTGTCTTGCTTAGCTCCACAATCAGTGCTCATGGAAGCAGCAGTCAAGAGATCAAATGATATGTTGCATTGGGTAAATTTGCTGCACAAGTCCTCTTTAGAGTGTTCAAAGGAAAGAATGCTACTTTGAAGACTAGGATAGGCCTGACCTAAGCCATGATATTTTCATTTGACTCATACGCATATGAAATGTGGGCATTCAATAAAGAAGACTGAAGAAGAATTGAGGAGCTGGAGAAGAATATTGAAAGTACCATGGACTGTCCAAAAGACAAACATCTGTTTTGATAGAAGTATGGCCAGAGTCCTCCTGAGACGCAAGGATAGTGAGACTTAATCTTACATACATTGGACATGTTTTCAGGAAAACTAGTAGTTGAAGAAGGATATCATTCTTGGTAAAGGGTAGTGAAAAAGATGTAGGCCCTCCGGCCCCAACTAGAGCCAAATTGACCCCTGCCCTAGAAGTATGCACAGCAGAGAACAACACTAAACCTTCAAGTAGGAGAAAGGAGACGACTTACCATCCCCACACGGAAGCAAACCAAGAAGGAAAAAGAGAAAGGGACAGTCAGCCTAGACTCCCTATTGGCACACCAAGCCCGGAGGTTGATGTCCCTGCATGGAGCTGCTAAGGCATAGAGAGGACTGTAGGGCCACCAACAACTCAAGACATGTCCCCTAACTGGCACGTACTGCGACAGAAGACAATAATGGGGACACATGGCAGGGAGATAGTGTGGTCTGAATCCCCTGCAGCAGGGCAATGCAAGAAGGGAGCATAACAGATCAGCAATTAGAGCAAAGCCAAACCACAAAGCCTTTAAAGAGCCCCCAATATAGACATCAGGCTAGGAGGGACAGCCCCAGAATCCTTCAGGACAAGGGAGGATAGTGTCATAAGGGCCGGCGGACAAACTTGGAACGATGTATGGGGGCGGGATGTTGTTGTTGTTGTTGTTGTTTTCTTTTCAAGGTTTCCCTTTCTTCTTTTATCCTTTTATTTTTTCAATCTTTTGTTTCCTTGTTGTTTGGCCTAGGACATTGTTGGTTTGCCTACTTATATAAGATAGGCATGGGCAAGCTCAGGGAGACAGCAACGAGACCAATGGCCGCGGAGGGTCTTTGGGGGAGAAAGTGGCAGGGGGTGGGGGGGGAGTGTGTGATGAGCAAACAATGCCATAGACAAGGGAACAACTAGGGAATTTAAAACCAACAACAAGGAGGTTGTAGAGATCCTATGGGTATTAGAGCAACGGCAATTTAGCTGAGAGGAAGTACTAAGAGTTGGAAGAAGGGGAAACATGATGGTGAGGCAGGAGGAAGGCAAAAAGAAACAGAGGAAGGCTCTAGGGAGCAAAGCTATAGATAGAGGTATAAACAGAGGTGTGTACTTATGCAAATACGTTAATCCATAAAAATAGAGGTATTGGCATATGTACATATATTTATAAGGCAATATACTGAGGTTGTAGATGGACCTTGGGCCTCAGCACATACCCTCCCTCAATACAAGAATACTTTGTTCCACCAAATTAGCAATTTGGGATGCTTAACCCCTCCCCCCACACACACACACACAAACACATGATTGCTGAAGACAAAATGGGTGCATAAACAAATGTGGTGAAGAAAGCAGATGGTGCCTGGCTATTAAAAGATATCGCATCTGGGGTCTTAAAGGCTTGAAGTTAAACAAGCAGCCATCCAACAGTAAAGCAACAGACCCACGTGGAAGAAGCACACCAGCCAGTGCGATCATGAGGTGTGATCAGGACCAGGTAACAGGCATCAGAAGATTAATAACAAACAACAAGCAAACAAAAACACATTGTTGAGAACTAGAGAACTAGGGGGCTTGGAGCAGAGACCCAAAGCCCATTTGTAGACAATGGAACATTCTCCCATAAAGGAGTCTCAGGGAAGGGACGAGTCAATCAGGGTGCAGTAGAGCACCGATGGATCACACCATATTCCTTTGGTTGCTTGAGGCTTCCTCACCCCTCACTGTCATGACCCTAGTGCTGCTTCCCACTCTGGACTGGACAAGAACATGTACACAGGTAAAGACAAGAGATTAACTAACAGCACACAGAACCTTCAAAGCAAGATATGTGACCCAAAGTCCAATGACCACCAATTCCATAACTTTGCGAAAGAAATCATCTGCTTCTTCTCAAACCACCAGTACTCCTTTAAGATCTTTAAGATGTACAAATGTAAAGGATGGTTTATGGGCACTAAGCAAGCACGTTACCTCATTGCTTGGGAAATTGGATGATAAGATTACATGTTCTAAGAGGACATGGCTGCCTTTGTTTGGGTGTTTACCCTAATAGTAGGGGACTCATACAATATTTGTCCTTTTGTGATTGACTAACTTTATGCAGCATAATGGTTTTCAGGTTCATCCATGTCATGAAGTGTTTCATGGTTTAATCGTTGTTTTATAGAGAAGCACAGTATTCCATTGTGTATATGTACCAGAGTTTCTTTATCCATTCCTCTACTCTTGAGCTTTTGGGATGTTTTCAACTTCTTGCTATTGTGAACTGTGCTGCAATAAACATGGGAGAGCATTTGTCTGTTTATTTTCTGTCTCTTACTTCTTTGGGTTAAATCCTCAGTAGAGATATTGCTGGGTCACATGATTACAATCCCATCAACAGTGTTTAAAAGTTCCATTACTCTGTGTTTTGCTTATTTTTTTAATTGGGCTATCATTGTGGATGTAAGGATATATCTCATCCTTGTCTTAATTTGCATCTCCTGGATAGCTAGTGATCGTGAACATTTCCTTATAGGATTGTTAGTCATTCAAGTGTCATCCCAGGTGAATTGTCTGTTCATTTGCCCACCTTTTCATTGGATTATTTGTTTTTTTTCTTATTAAGCTATTGCATAATTCTACAGATTTCAGTAATTAGTTGTTTGTTCATTATATCATTGAGAAAGATTTATTTCTAATTCCTGGGCTTTCATTTTGCTCTTTTGATACATTCTTCTGATATGCATGACTGTTATTTTTAGCCATCTATTTTGTCTTCCACTTTGTGTGCTTCCTTTATTACACATGGTAGTCTGTATATGTCCTTCAATAGGGCCATTAATTTTGTCCCAATTTTCTCATTGATGATCCACACAGATTTAGGATTTATATTTAGGTCATTAATCCATCTTGAGTTCATTTCTGTCCATGGAGTGAAATATGGGTCCTGTTTCATTTTATTGAAAATGTAGATATAAATGTTTCAGCACCATATATTGAAGAAGGTGTCACTTTCCCATTTAATGTTTTTTGATCCTTTGTCAAAAATCAGATGCCTGTATGTGCATACTTTTATTTCTAGGGTTTCTGTTTTATTCCATTTGTCTACTCCGTTTGTCTACATATCTGTCGTTTACCAGCATCAGGCTGTTTGAACTACTGTTGCTGTATAATAAGTTTTGAAGTTGAGTAGTGCAAGCTGTCCTACTTTGTTCTTTTTGAAAAGTTGTTTGTTTATTCTGGGTTTCTTCCTTCTCCATTTGAAGTCAGTAATTATTTTTTCCATCTCTATAAAGTTGGCATTTGGATGGTAATTGCATTTTATTTATTTATAACTTTGTGTAGTATTGATAGCTTCACAATAATAGCAGGAGACTTCAATGCACCCGTCTCAGGAGAGACAGAAACTAAATAAAAAGCAGAAGAGCTAAACAATATAATCAACCAACTCAAACTCCTGGATATATACAGAGAAGTTTATCTGACAACAACATAATATACAAGTATATTCTTCTCAAGTATTCATGTAGATACTCTAGAATAGATAACATGTGATAACAAAGCAAGCCTTATTAAATTCAAATACATTGAGATCCTCCAATCTGTTTTCCCAGATTACAGTGCTATAAAACTAGAAATCAACAATTGAAAGACTAGAAACATAAAGACAAACAGATGGAAACTGAGTATTGAGCAAATAAGAGTCAAAATTAGGGAATTCCTTGAAACAAATGGGAATGATGACACAGCTTACATTTGGGACATAGCAAATGCAGTTATCATAGGGAACTGTACAGCAATCAACTCAAACATTAATAAAGAGGATTCCAAAGTCCAAAGCTTAACGCCAGCAATAACTAAAACAAGGGCAACAGCACAATTTCTCCAACAACAGAAGAAAAGAAATCATAAAGATTAGAGCATAAATTAACAAGTTTGAAACAGGAAAACAATGGAAAAATTATAAAACACCAGAAGTTGATTATTTGAAAGCATTCACAAAATTGACAAACTGCTGGCAAATTTAACAAAGGCAAAGAAAGAGAAGATGCAAGTATCTAAAATAGAGATGAAGAGGGAGATGTCACAAAGGATCCAAAGAAATTAAAAAGAATAAAACACGACTACAAAAGACTGTAATCCAAGTTTGATAATCTAAAAGAAATGGACAAATACCTAGAAATACACCATCTAACCAAATTAACACAGACAGAAGTAGAAAACCTCATCAGACTCATATTTAAAAGAAGAAGAAATAGTGATGGTCATCAAGAAACTTTCCAACCATGAGAAAAAAGCTCAGGAACTGGTAGGAACAGGGAATCCTACTGAATATTCAGAAAAGACTTCTCACCCATGCTACATAGACTATTACAGGATATGGAAAGGGGGAGTAAACTCCAAAACTAATCTATAAAGCGTGGATAACTTGATACTAAAGCCAGGCAAAGATCCCCAAAAGATAGCAAAACACAGAACATAGACATAAAATTCTCAACAAAAATCAGGCCAATAGAATTCAACAAGATCAAAACAATAGTTCCTCATAACTGGTAGTTACATAATTTCTTGTCAACTTGAAGATATATAAAAGTGTAGGGATGGAGTTTAGCCTGTCATTCAGGATGCAGCCAGATAACCTCACTTAGAGATGTGACCAAGATATATAGCTCTCTGGAGGCTGGCCTCTTCCTGTCTCTATACATTGATCTTCCTGCTTTCTGGCCACCCTGATTGCTGCTGGATCCCTGAGATGTTTCCACTGAGTTTGGATCCACGTGACTTTGCATAGATTGGCCTGTGATATTCCTGAATTCTGCATCACTTTTGTGACTGTGTGAGTCTTAAGAGGAAATTATGGACCAGTACCAGAATTATGGAATTGAGTTGAATTAGGCTGGGATACTTTCTTGATATATATATAAAGTTCTTTATATAAAGTTCTTTCGTAGACATATATGAGTGTCACTGGCTTTGTTTCTCTAGTCAACCTGGCCTAACATAATGACCAAGTGAAATTTATACTAGGAATTTTAGGATTATTTAATATTAGAAAAATAATCAATTTAACCCACCAAATAAAGAAAATAAAGGACAAGAACTACATGATCATATCAATAGATGTAGAAAGGTATTTTACAGTATAAAACTCCAATTTCTGATAAAACACTCAATAAAGTAGGAATAGAAGAGAAATTCATCAATATAATAAAGGCCATATTTTTAAAAAATCCTATGGGCAACATCATGCTCAACAAGAAGAAACGGAAAACATTTCCCCTGAGAACTGGAAATAGCCAAGGGTTGTCTTCTCTAGATTCTCTCTCCACAGTGACTCCAATAATATATTTTGTAATGCTCTTCTTGTTTTTATGTATTCCTTCATTTTTTTCTTGTCTGGAAATATTTTTATTTCTCCTTCATATTTGAAGCGTTATTTTGTTGGATATAGAATTATTGGTTGGCTGCTCTTTTCTTTCAGACTTTTATATGTCACTCTATTGTGTTCTTGTCTGAATAGTTTTTTCTGAGAAATCCAAGCTTATCCTTAGCAGCTTTAATTTGTAGGTAACTGTTCTTTTTTCCCTAGCTGTCTGCAGGACTTTTTTTTTTTTTTTTCAATTTGAAAGTTTGACTTCTATAGATCATCCTGTTTTTCTTTTGGTGGGGTCTATCCTATTTGGAGTTCTGTCAGCTTCTTGAATAGTTTTTTTTTTTCCTTCTTTGTGATTTTGGAGAAATTTTCTTCCGTGAATTCTCCTACTAGTTACTCTGTAGATAGTTTTGTTTCTTCTTGTTCCAAGATCTCAAAGACATATAGGAATTTTTCCTTGATAGTGTCCCACATCGCTGTCAGGCTTTCTTTGGGTTTCTTTGCTCTTTTTTTTGTTGATTTTTCTAGTCAATTGAATCAGAGTGATTGTCTTCATGCTAAATTACTCTATCTTCCTTTTTTCCTCATTCCATACCTCATGTCTTTTACTGTGTTACCTAATTCTGTCATCTCATTATTTATCTTCTGGGATTCCTTTTGTGGTAAGCTTTATATTTTTTCAATTTCTTGCATTGTTTTAATGTGTGTTCCCCACATCTCTTAAAGGGACCTAAACAACTTTCCTCTGAATTCTATTTCTGGCAGTTTTAAGACCTCTTTATCAGAGTAATTCATTGTTTTTGGGGGGGGGGTTAGTTGTAGGACAGGGCCATGTGGAAAGAGGACATGAGAATCAAAAAGGAATATATACTAAATTAAAATTAAAGAAAGAAAATGAAAAAAATAAACAAACCTACAGGGTGAGTGGGGATACCTACTCCTTTACAAAGATGATATATACTCGTGTCCACTGTGAGGGGCAGATAGGTGCTCATGTTGGGGAGGGATACCAGAGAAGGAGGAAGTAAAGAAAAACAAATACAAATTTTAAAATGGTGGTGTTCTTTGCATAGTGAAGATGTCTGCACCATGGTGCTCACATGCTCTACTGTCTACATTGGGCTTCTAGAAGCCAGTGAAGTTAGGGGGTTGGCTGAGTGGATTGATAGGGATCTGGGAAGGATCAGCTTGTTCTGGGGGAGATGGAGTGCACTGAAGTGGCTCAGGTCCCTCTTTAGTCATTAAAGGAGTCAGAAAAAGTTAGCAGGTGTTGCCTATCGCCCACGTTTTTGTAAATAATAATAATAGTAGAGATATGTACACAGATACACATGGATAGATACATATTCATAAGAAATCATAAATAAATAAACCTTAGTGGAATGACAAAAAAGGTCATAGCCCTTAAAAATCTATCGAGCACTTCCCTGTAGAAAAGATTAAAAAGACATCACATTGGGCCACTACATTGTGATATTATGTTGCTAGAACTTATTAAAGAAGAATTATCAGAGTCTAGACTTATTGGTAAAACATCTGCATTCTCAAACCAAAACCAAATTCACTGTAATTGAGTCAATTCCAACTCATAGTGACCCTCTATAGGATAGAGTAGAACTGTCCGTATGGGTTTATAGGGCTATAAAAAGTAGTAGAAAGATTCATATTTCTCCCTCGTAGGCATTGATGGTTTTGAACTGCTGGCCTTGAGGTTATCAGCCAAAATGTAACCCAGTATACCACCAGAGCTCCTATCTGTATGCTCCACAAACCGAAATCACTGCCATCAAGTTGATGTCAATTCATAGTGCCCTTATGGACAGGGTAGAATTGCCACTTTGAGTTTCTGAGACAGGAACTATTTAAGGGACTAGAATATTAGGTTGCTCACCAAAAAGTACAGCAGTGCAAAACTACTAGCTGCTCTGTGGGAGAAAATTGAGGCCTTTTTACTCCTGTAAAGAGTTACAGTCTCAGAAACCCACAGGAGCAATTCTAGCTTGTCCTATAGGGTTTTTATGGAATTGATTTGATGACAGTACGTTTTTTATATTTTGAAAGCTTCACTGGTTTTGCTTATTTAGAAGACACTTGTAATTTATTCTTATGTTCCTAAGTTTAACAGTCAGCTCTATCTTAATATTATTCTGACCTCTTCTCCACTTGGGAATTCTGTAATTGTGCCACTTATTTTCTCTTTTTACTTCACAGTTGTTATCATTTAGGTCGTTGCCTCTGGTTTTCTATTTTCAGGTTATTTTAGAAGGAATTCTGGTAGCACTGTGGGTTAAGCAATGGATTCCTACACATAAGATCAGCAACTCAAGCCCACCAACTGCTCCATGGGAGAACAATAAGGCTGTTTTCTTCTGTAAAGATTAACAATCTTGGAAACCCAAAATAGTGTTGTTATGGGATGGAATCTACTGAATGGCAGTGGATTTTAAGCTTTTTTAAAAAAAATCATTTTATTGGGGGCTCTTACAGCTCTTATCACAATCCACACCCATATCCATTGTGTCAAGCATATTAGTACAAAAGTTGCCATTATTCTTTTCAAAACATGCTTATTTTGTTTTTGAGAATTCTTTATGTGGGATGATTTCCTAGTAATATTGTCATATGTCATATCCCGTTGTTGTTTGATGTTATTTGTTCTTTATCTGAATGTTGGTCTAGTTTTTTAAAATTCCTTTAATTTCTGGTTATTCAAAAATGTCCTAATTTTGTTATATTTAAGGATAAATTTGCTGGATATATAAGTTTGGTTGGAAATTTTTGTCTTCTTTTGTTTGTTTATGTCATTCCATTGCATCTTGTCAGCATGTTTTCTGCTAAGAGGTTAGTTAATCTTATTTGGTATCCTATTTAAGTAGCATTGGGATTTTCCTTAGCTGCTCAAGCTTTTTTTTCTTTATCTTTTCCTTTGGAAAGTTTGCTTGTGATATGACTTGGTGACATTCTTTTGAGTTCTCGCCTATCAGGGGTTTGTTGTGAATGTTCTTGGATGAATATTGAGTTAGTTAATTGTGCCAGCCTGGCCGATAATCACATGTGGGTCTGGTTGAAAGGCGGAGGGATAAATGGGTAGTGAAACCTCACCTTTCTAGTTCTCGGGTCTCTTGTTTTGTGATGGTTGCACCGGGTGCAGCTGCCTTAGCAGTTCCCTGCTTCAGCTTGCAAGATTGACTTCCTACAAGACATCCCCAAGGAGAAGCCGCATGGACCTATCCCGATGCAGCCCTGGGTGCTGGAGCAGCTGTGTGGCGACCCCTGCTATTGCTGAGATGCTTGTTTGTTCACTGACTCAGCTTTCCTCCTGCAGTCGGCATCATTGCCTCTGTTTTGTGAGGTGGAGGACTTTGTGGACTGGTGTTGGGTGAATGGATTAATGTTGGACTTGTGGCTTGGGCAGCATTGGGTTGGGATGTTTTCGTGATGCACCTTTTCTTTACATAAAACTCTCTTATACATGAGTCGCTGTGGATTTGTTTCTCCAAAGTACCTAGACTAATACAAATATCTTTTTATATTTCATGATATTGGGGAAGTTTTATATAAACAAGTTTTCAATTATTCTCTCTTTTTTACTTTTTTATTTTTTTGCCTCCTTTGTTCTGGAATTTTGATCACAAATAAATTGTCCCTTCTCTATACAGTGTGACATAATTCTTAGGGTTTTCTTTTTTTCTGATTTTTTTTCCTTATACAAATTGATGTCAAGAAATTTGCCTTCTAATTTGCTAATACATTGTTCAATCAATTCAATTCTATTCTTTTGTCCTTCTAATGTGTTAGGTATTTCTGAAACTTTAGTATTAATCATCTGAATTTTGAAATAGTATTTTTAAAAATTTATAATTATTTTGCTCTTAGATTATTTTTCTGAATTTTCCTAGGGCATTGTTTGTGTTTTTCTTAATTTTGTTTGTGATTTCCTCTAAAGGAAATATTTCCTCTTGGAAGGCCCAATCTATCTATCTATCTTTTTAATTTTTTAATCAGGTAATTCTGTTACCTGCTCTTTCTCCACAATAGTTCCTAGAATTTTCATTTTGGTATTTATTTTATTTGAATTTGTCTGCTGTCTCTGAAACATTTTAGCATTGTTGTAATTATTTGTTGCTTATATGTTGTTTCGTTACATCCTGCTTTTTGTTTTACTATGTCTGGGTAGGTAGCACAGGCATGTTATTTTGGACCCTAGTTTGGTAGTGTATTAACTGGAAAGAGTGTGGTCTTGGGTCTTTGCTTGCTCCTCTCAAAGAGCGGCTGGAGGTGAGGTGAGCAGGTATAGTCCATTGTCCAGTGGTGCAGGAATAAGTGATGACACTTGTCCATTGGGTAGGGTAGTAGGTAGTAGGTGGGGTAGGTATGGCTGACTATTGGAGAGATTATGCTATTATTTTATCAGATGGGACAGAATTTTAAAGGAGGGTGATAAGAAAAATGTTGGTAAAGATAAAGGAAAAGGGAAAAATAAACCAATAAAAAGAAAGAAAATTTCTGGGTAATATGATAGTTTCATAGTTGGTTTATGCTTAACATTTTTTTTCTAGCATGGGTGTACATTCCCATCAGAAATATATAAGTAATCCAGTTTCTCCATATTTTCCCCAGCATTTGGTATACCCATATTTTAGCTATTCTTGTGGGTGTGTAGTCATATAGTTTTAAATTTAATTTCTTGTATATCTCTTTGTCATGCATTCCTCTGAAGTTTCATTGTTTCAATATATGGTATACAAGATTTCATACACTGTGATTTTTCACATCTCCTATTTTTAATAGAAATAAAATTATTTCCAACTAAAGATATATTTTTCTTTTTTTAAGTCATTTTATTGGGGGCTCATACAACTCATCACAATCCATTCATACATCAATTATATAAAGCACATTTGTACATTTGTTGCCCTCATTATTCTTTTTTAAAAATTATTTTATTGAGGGCTCATACAATTCTTATCACAGTCCATACATACATCCATTGAGTCAAGCACATGTTGCCCTCATCAATCTCAAAACATTTGCCCTCTACTTTAGCCCTCAATATCATTTGCTCATTTTCT
>NW_022111323.1:4431926-4446566 GCF_000313985.2 Echinops telfairi | reverse complement strand
TCTCAAGTAGCTTCTTTTGGGGGGAGGGGCTGTTGTCCACATAGCTGGCATTGGGACTGAGCCCTCAGGACCCTCTACTGGCTCCCCACTCCTTGCCAACAAGCTGTATTCATTAAAGATATATTTTTCATGGAACTACAATGGACCCTTTTGTTTCCAAAAATGTTTTTACATTAAAAAAACTAACTTTATTTAAATAATTTTAGTAAAAGTTCCTCATAACCATTGATAAAAATTTCTCTCTACACATCTCTTTTTTTCCCTTCCAAACAATTTTATTAGGACATAATCCACACATCATACCAGTCAATAGTTGCCATATCAAGCAATGTTGCATAATCACTAACACAATCAGTTTCAAAACATTTTATTCCTCCTTGTACACCTTGATATCACCTCACCAACAGCCCCCAGAAACCCTTAATCTACTTATTATCTGTGTAGATTCACCCATCCTGGATTTCATATACCACAAAACATAGAAAAACATAATAGAGAGTCAAGAAGGCTACGAAAAATAACAAAATACAGCATAGATAGCTCCCAATTTGAAGGAAAAAAATCCTGAAAATATTAAAAAGCAGATCAAGCTCTTAACCATTCAAACCAGATTTTTCCTTTTAATCAACTATGATTGTCTCTGCAAACTCTCTGTCTGATAACCAGTTTATTCCCATCCCTCAATTATGGTCAGAAGGAAATCACTGGAGGCTTCTTGCATGTATAAATCTTGCAAATGAACCTACATTTCTGCTATCATCCATAGCCTTCTGAAAACCAGAATTTCACAATTTAAGCTCTTATATCATTCTCTCTTTTGAATTTGGATTGTATATATAATTAAATATAATAAATTATATTTAAGCTTATATCATTCCCTCCTTTGAATTTGGATTGTATTATATGCAGCCCCATGGATTTCTTACTTTAAATATTGCAGGTAATGACATTATATTGTATTTATCCTTTTGAAAATGATGATGGCAACAAATGCTTGACACAATGGATGGATGGATGGATTGTGCTAAGAGTTGTACAGCCCCCAATAAAATGATTTTTTTTAATTAAATTGAATTTTAAAAACATAATGAAAAATAAGTTAATTTTATTTATTGTATTGTGTTTTATTTTAAAGTACTATATTTTTGTGCTTAAATGTTTTAGGGGCATTTCAACAATGTAGGGCTGATAACTTTGTGATAAAATTCTGGAAAAATGAATTTATAAGTATAATTTTTGGGCCTCAGAACCAATTAATTGGTTTTTTTATTACACCTTATGGGAAAAATATGTTCAGTTCTCAAACTTTTCAATGTTCAAACACGAATTTGGAACTAATTGGGTTAGCCAAGATATCACTGCATGCACAGACATATTAGAAAAAACAGGAGAAAAGGTAAGTAAATTCTTAGCCACAAACAAACACTTTGAGGGAACAAGTCACTGGGCATGTAGACTTAGGATCATTGATTCAGGGGACGCCAAGGTCAATTGGCATAATTTAGTCAACAAAGCCAATGTTCTATATTCTACTTTGGTGAGTAGGAACTGTAGTCTTCAATGTTTGGGAACTACCATCTAGGAGACAACTTTTTGTTTATCCCACTCCAGATAAAGTAAGATAAAGAAAATAAAAATTCTTGGAAACAATTAGTCCAGAGGACTAATGGACATCATGATCCACAACCTCTGTAACCCTAAGACCAGACGAATTAGAATGTGCCTGGCTACCACAGCTGACCACTCTGAAAGGAATCACAATAGAGGATCCTGGATAGAGTGGAGAAAAACATCTGAAATAAAACTCAAAATCATAAAAAAAAATGATTAAGCTTACTAGTCAGATAGAGACTGGTGGAACACTTCAGTTTATGGCCTTTAGTCATTCACCATTTAGGCCTAGAACTGAACTCAAACCCAATGGCTCAATAGCTAAACTTTCAGTAAAAATAGACAAGCCTTTAGGAGGAACCCACCCCATGTCTCTCAGTTTGTCCAACTAAGGTGGCTTGTGTGTTCCTGTTATAATGGAAACCATATCACTAATATTTTAAATACACGGTCACCCAAAGTGAACAGGTTTCAACAGAGCTTCCAATAACAACAAACTACAATGGAGGACTCACTTTGAAGGAAATAGCTACTGAAAATCTTAGGGACAGCATGGAAACATTGTCAGATAAAGAAGGTCTAATTAATTGAAGCAAAATATTGCCAGAGATAGTGCCTGAGGATGGGCTCCTCCAGCTGGAAGATACTTGAAATGTGACTGATGAAGTGTTGCTTTCTTAAAGAAGAGTTGATCATGGTGCTGTGAATGGAATCAAGCCTGTGGAAGTGAAGACTTGAGAATTTTCACTTGCTGATGGGGCAAAACAGAATATGAGAAAAAATAGCTGCAAAAACCTAGTAACTGGAACTTGAGAAGTATGAATGTGAGTCTAAGAAATTTGGAAGTTGTTAAAAATGAAACAGAATGCATAAAGATTGATGTCCTGGGCATTTGTGAGATGAAGTAGACTGGAATCGGCCATTTTGGATCAGAAAATCATGTGGTTTACTGTGCTGGGAATGACACAGTCAAGAAGAATGGCTTTGCTTTCATTGTCAAAAAGGACATTTCAAGATCTATTTTGAAGTACAATGCAATCCGTGACAGGATTATATCTGTCTTCTAGGAAATTCCATAAATACAACGATTATTCAAACTAATACACCAACCACAAAAGCTAGTGGTGAAGAAATTTAAGAATTCTAGCAACTGGGAGAGAAGCCAAGATGGCATCCAGGTAGATTTACCCACCGGGAGCTCCTGCTGCCAGACCAGAAAATTTAAGAGGTAAGGAGGTGGAGACTCGGAGGCCAAGCGCTAAAAATAGAATCAGGGGTCTAGGGTATGACGCAAACTCCCCTTGTTTTGATTTTTTGCTCACAAGACGAATTGAGAATGCACTAAAATTCTCTTGGTTCATTGCACCAGCTTGTGGGCTCTGCTGGACCCGAGCCCTTCCCTGCATCCTAGCCCTGCAGTGAGCAGTGATTACCCCAGACTGCTGTATAAAAGTGGTCATAATCCCAGGCTCGAAGAAGGCCCCACGCCAGAGTGCCCCATGATGCTAGTTACCCTGTGCTTCAGTCTTGGTCTTGGTGGCGCCATGCCCCCCACCCCTAAGCCAGGAACGGACCTGGGACATCAGCCATCCACTCCCACTGCTCCCCAGCTCCACGCGTGCCAGCACAGGCAGCTATCAAAGAGACACTGAAATATTTACCTGTGTCAGATCGCAGTTTGGCAGAGCACAAACAGATAGCCAATAAGGGGGCAGGGGGTTGCCAACTCAGTTCCATTTGGCAAAAAAAACCTCTCTGATAAGCTAGCCTTTCTCCCCTGGAGGTCAGTGTGATGTCTCTGAAATCAGGGTATCCCACAAGCCCAATATAAAAAGGAGAAAACAATATTTTCTTGGTCAAAACTTTCAATTCCAGGCTGTTTAACTCTGAAGCAAACCGAACACTGTCCTTTAGCATATATTAATATAACAAGTAGCCAGAGCTAAAGAATTCCAGAAGAAATCTCCATAGCATAGCCCAGAGGCTTTCAACATGATAAAGAGCCACTGGGGCAAACATCAGTCTCAGAACAAAGTTTCACAGAGCATAAGCCTACAGCCCATAGCCAGGGGTTGAATTCAGGTTCAGTTGGCCACACACGCACACACACAAAACCAGCCTTACACATAGCTGAAGGAACTTCTTCCTGCCTGCTGCACTGCTGCATATGGCACAAGGCAGCTACACCAGTAATCTCTAGCGCACTACATAATGCAGGGACCTCTGCCTGACCTCTGCTGTGATCCTGCAAACAACGGTAATTCTGCCCATCATCCGTGGAACTCTACACCAAAGCGGGCACACTCACCTGCCACTTTGAGGCAGGGTTTAAACCCCTCCAGCCCCACGGTCAGGAAATCAGGGCTCAACTATCTCCTTACTTTTTATTTCTTTTCTTCTCTCTCCCTTCTCTCTTTCCCACCACAGTCAGTCTCAGAAGTCCCAGTTGTGATTTAGTTCTTCCTTCCTTTCTTTCTTTTTTCCCTTCTTCTTTTCTTAATCTTCTCTCCCTCTCTTTCCTTTCACAAGCCACTGCTGGCTCCCCGCCCACCATCCTCCTCCTAGGGAAACTCCACTAACCCAGTGCCCTCTGTGGCAGTGCTGCACATAGCACAAGATAGCTACACCAAGCCTCTCCAGCACTCCATTGTGCTGTGGAAACTTCCCGGCTTCCACAGTTATCTTGCCAACTAAAAAAATTCCACCAAGCATCTGAGGGGCTCTACGTCAAAGTGGGCACACTCACCCAACACTTTCGAGTAGGATTTAAACCCCTCCCACCCCATGGTCAGGCAATCGGGGCTCAGCTATATTTTTATCTATTAATTTTATTTTTCCTTCTTTTTCTTTTTCTTCTTTTTTCTGCTTCTTCTATCTCTTCTCTCTTTCCCGCCACTGTCTCAGCAGGCTCAATTTTTCTCTTTTTGTGTTTGTTTGTTTGTCTGTTTCTTTTGCTTACAATAAGAAAAAAAACTAATTGCCCACTAAGGGGGTGGGCAAAGGATCCGCAAAAAAGTTTCACAAGGGCAGAAATATTAATGGCCAATAAACTTATGAGAAAATGTTCCTGATCATTAGCCATAAGAGAGATGCAAATTAAAACAACTATGAAATACCACCTAACACCCTCAAAGAAAACCGATTTCAAAAAATCAGAAAGTAACAAATGTTGGAGAGCACACAACCCAGGGAATCCAGGACAGATAAACCCCTCAGGACTAACAATGAGAATAGGAGGGGAAAGGGAAAGTAGGAAGAGAGAAGGGGAATCAATCAGAAGGATTGACATATAACCCCTTCCCAGGGGGACAAATAACAGAAAATGGAGATAGTGGGTGATGTAAGATATGAAAATAATAATTTATAATTTATCGAGGGTTCATGAGGGATGGAGGGAGTAAATGAGGAGTTAAATATAAAGGGCTCAAGTAGAAAGAAAATACTTTGAAAATGATGATGGAAACATATGTACAAATGTACTTGACACAGTGGATGAATATATGGATTGTGATAAGAGTTTTAGAACTCCCAATAAATGTATTTAATTAAAAAAATTCTAACAACGTCTTCCATCTGAAATTGATTAAACATACACTCAAGATGCACTGTTAATTATTGGCTATTGGAACACAAAAGTTGGAAACAAATAGGAAAGACTAGTGGGAAGAAAATTATGGTCTTGGTGATAGACATAAGGCTAGAGGAAACATGATAGAAATTTGTAAGAATAACGACTTGTTCATAGAAATACCTTTTTTCAACAACACAAAAGGCATGGACTTCTCCAGATGGAATACACAGAAATCAAGCTGACTACATCTGTAGGAAGAGATGACGGAACCAAAACTAGGCCAGTGACTGACTGTGGGACAGACCATCAACTGTTCATATGTAAGTTCAAGTTGAAGCTGAAGAAAATGAAAACAAGCCCATGAAATCCAAAATACAACCGTGATTCTATTCTACCTAAATTTCAACATCATTTCAAGAACAAATTTGATGCATTGAATACTACTCACAGAGGATCTGATGAATTGTGGTAGGACATCAAGAACACCAATCATGAAGAAAGGAAAACGTTTAAAAAAACATGAAAGAAAGAATCAAAATGGATGTCAGAAGGGGCTCTGAATTTTGCTCTTAATCAAAAAGTAGTTAAGGCAAATGGAAGAAATGATGAAGTCAAAGTGATGAATAGAACATTCCAAGGGCAGCTCAGGAATACAAAGTAAAATATTATAATGAAATGTGCAAAGACCTAGAATCAGAAAATCTAAAAGGAAAAACAAACTGAAAGAAGTTAAGGAAAAATTCAAGCCTTGAGTTGATATTGAAAGACTCAATGGGTAAAATATCGAATGGTGCTGGAAGCATCAAAAGAAGATGGAAAGAATACACAGAGTCACTGTACCAAGAAGAACTAATTGACATTCCACCATCTCAGGATATGAACAAGACCCAATGGTACTGAAATAAGGAATTCTTGCTGCACTGAAAGAATTAGCCCAAAACAAGGCTCAAGAAACTAGCTGATGAAGCACTGGAAGCACGTATTCATCTATGTGAGGAAATTTGGAAGACAGCTAATTGGTCAACTGACTAGAAGAGATCCATATTTGTGCCTATTCCAAAGAAAGGTGACCCAACATGATGCTCAAATTACAGAACAATATAATTGATATCACATGCAAATAAAATTTGCTTAAAATCACTCAACAATGGTTGCAGCAGTACATTGACAAGGAGCTCCTAGAGGTTCAGATGGGATTCTGAAGAGAATATATAACAAGTGACAGCATTGCTGATGTCAGAGGAATCTTGGCTGACAGGAGAGAATACCAAAAATGTGTTTGCTTGTGTTTTATTGACTATGCAAAGGCTTTCAACTGTGTGCATAATTATTAACTATGGATAACCTTGAAAAGAATGGGAATTCCAAAACACTTCATTGAGTTTATGAGAAATGTGTACATGGATAAAGAGGCAGTTTGGTGAACAGAATAAGGGAATGTTGCATGTTTTAAAATGAAGAAAGGTCTGCATGAGGATTGAATAAGTATAATAAGAGTATACAACCATCAGGATTGAAGGAACGTTTATTAATAACCTGCGATATGCAGATAATTGCTGAAAATGAGGTGGACTTGAAGCATTTGCTAATGAAGATCAAGGATTGCAGCCTGAAGTAAGGATTATAACTCAAGTAAAGATGACCAAAATCTTCAAAACTGGATCAGTAGTTAAAATTGTGAAAAACTGAGAAAATATTGAAGTTGTCTATAATTTTGTCTTGCTTGGATCCATAAACAATGTTCATAGACAGCAGTCAAGAGATCAAAGTTGCTTTGCATTGAGTAAATGTGCTACACAAGACCTCTTAGATTATTGAAAAGCAAATATATTACTTTGAGGTATGCAGGACCCAAGCCACGATATTTTTAATTGCCTCATATGCATGTGAAAGTTGGACAATGAATAAAGAAGAACCGAAGAATCAATGTCTGAATTGTGGCACTGGAGAATATTGAAAATACCATGGAGTGCTCAAAAGACAAACAAATCTGTCTTGGAGGAAGTAAGGCCAGAGTGCTCCTTAGAGACAAGGGTGGTGAGACTTCGTCTTACATACTTTGAACTTGTTTTCAGAAGAGACTGGAGAAGGACATCATGCTTGGTTCAATAGAGAGGCAACAAAATAAGAGGAAGGCCCTCCAAGAGATGGAGTAACACAATGGCTGCAACAATGCCTCTAACATGGGAACTATTGTGAGAATGGTGCAGTACTGGATAGTGTCTCATTCTGTTGTGTATAGAGCCGCTACAGGTTTAACTGACTTGATGGCACCTAACAACACAGTGGGAAGAGTAGCCCTGGTAGGGCATTGTTTATAGGTTGGGCTGCTAACTGTAAGGTCAGCAATTAGAAACCACCAGCCACTCAGCTGGAGAAGGGCAAGGCTTTCTGCTCTGTAAAGAGTTATAGTGTGCCCACAGGGGCAATTCTACCCTGTCCTATGATCACAATGAATTTTATGGCAATTACTTTGGATTTTTTGGATAGAGTGAGCCATAAGACCATTGGAGATGCACACTTTTTAGAATGGGATAAAAAGGACAGAATTTGCACTGGAATAAAGCTCAGAAGGCAGGAAGAGCTAGGAAACAAAAATCCATGGAAATGAAAAGAAGTAGGGAGTGTAGTGTTATATTGTAGAGGGTGCAATCAATGTTATAATACAAATTTATGTATGAGCTGTTGACTGGGAAGTCAGATTGCTTTGTAAACTCTCACTCAAATCATGATTAAAAGATTTAAAAAAAATTATCTAGTAGGCAGTGTCCTAGCTCCTGGGTCTGCCAAATTTGATTTCTCCTTCCGGACCTGAGGCTAAAGCCACAAACATGCTGTGCCACGAGGGAGGGGGGAGCGGGGAGGGAGGGGAAAAATGAGGACCTAATGCCAGGGGGTTAAGTGGAGAGCAAATGTTTTGAGAATGATGAGGGCAATGAATGTACAAATGCGCTTTACACAATTGATGTGTGCATGGAATGTGGTAAGAGTTGTATGAGCCCCTAATAAAATGATTTTTTTAAATGCTTAGTATGAAACCTGTGCTAAAAAATAAAAGCTGCTTAGAATGATGTTCTTTCAGAAGTTATCTGCACAATTTTCCACGTAACCAGGATATGGTTATCTCCTAAATGCACGAAATCATGTTGATGTGTCATGTTGGGGCTTACACTGAATAATAAATGTGAACTTTGGGGGAAAAATCTAGTCAAAAGAGTATCTTCGGAGGGACTCTGCTAGGTTAGTAAATTCAGGATAAAGAAGTCATTTTAGAAGTATATGGTGACTGGTATTTTTAGGGGTTCCAAAAACTTTAATAGATTTTCTCAAAGGACACAGGATCGTTATGGGGATTATTGTGAAGAAGTTTTAATAAAACTGAAAACAATTGGTGAGAAAAAGTACAAGAAAATTGCACCAACTAATTTTTTTCGTATCATGACAATGCACTCACTTTAAGTATAACAAGGGCTGTCCTAAGATCATTTAGTGGGGAAACCTACATGCACCATACAGTCTTGATCTTGCCCCTTCAGATATCTTTTGTTTCCAAAACTCAATGAAATATTAAAAGGAGTGTAGCTCAAAGATGCTAAAACTGCCATTTTGATGCAATATAAATTGAAGCATACAGAATTCTTCAGGGAAAGGTTAAACCTAAAAGCAAATGCACTGCTGTTGAACTGTTTCTGACTCACAGTGAGCCTATAGAACTGCACTGTGGGCTTCTGAGACAATAGATCTTTACAGGAGCAGAAAGTCTCCTCTTTCTCTGACAGAATGACTTTTTGATCTGCTAACATTATGTTTAGTGGACCCACATAATAGGAAAACAACTTTCAGAAGAAATAGACATAGATGAAGGATCTTGAGAAAGAAAAGCTTATTATAGTTCTCTTTAATAAAGTTTTCTAAGATTTTGACCACCACCTGTCCGTCAGTTTGCCATACAGTGGTGGCTTTCATGTTGCTGTGATGCTGGAAGCTATGCAAGTGGTATATAAAATACCAAAAAATTATTTTAAAATTTTTAAATATTATAAAAAAGTAAAATACCAGCAGTGTCACCCAAAGTGAATAGATTTCATCTGAGCTTCCAGACAAAGAACAAACTCTGAAGAAAACATGGGCTCTTCACTTTTGAGGAATTAGTTACTGAAAACCTTATGATCAGCAGCAGAACATCGGCAGATATAGTTCCAGAACACAAGCCTATCAGCTTGAAAAATACGCAAAACTCACTGCCATTGAGTTGATTCTGACTCATAGGTTTCCAGGGCTGTAATTCTTTATGGGATTAAAAATCCTATCTTTCTTTCACAGAGGACTGGTGATTTCAAACTGCCAACCTTGTAGTTAGCAGTCCAATGCAAACCCCACTACACCATCCAGGATCTAGAGCTTGGAATGCACTCAAAATATGACTAAGGAAGAGCTGCCCTATTGAAGTTGAGTGAAACATAATGACATGGATGTAATAAAACTTCCATGACCTTCATTTACTGATGGGGCACAATTCAAAATGAAAAGTGACTGCAAGCATTTATTAATAATTGGAACTTGGAATGTATGATGTATGAATCTAGGAAAATTTGAAGTCATAAAAATGAAATAAAACACATAAAGATAGATATCTTTGCCATTAGTGAGCTGAAATGGATTGGTACTGACAGCTTTGAATCAGATAAACATTTGGTTTACTATGGCATGAGCAACAAATTCAAGAAGAATTGTGTTGCATTCATCACTAAAAATTACATATCAAGATCTTTCTTGAAGTACAATGCTGTCTGTGATGGGAAAATATCAATAATATCCAGGTAGTACAACTATTATTCTTATTTATGCAACTACGACTAAAGCTATTGATGAAGAGATTGCAGAATTATCCTAGCTTCTTCAGTCTGAAATTGATTAAATATACAATCAAGATGCATTGATAATTACTGATGATTGGAATGTGAAAGTTGGAGACAAAGAACAGAAGTTGGAAAAATAATCTTTGGTGACAGACCAGAACAAAATTGGAAATTCATGATGGAATTGCATAGTAAAAAACCAACAACTTCTTTATTGCTAGTAACTCTTTTTTGAACAATATAAATTATGATTATACACAGGGACTTTTTTAGATGGAATGCACAAGAATCAAGTTGATTACATCTGTGGGAAGACATGATGGAGAAACTCAATGTCAATATATGTATGTTCATTAGCCAATATGTTATTATTAGCCAACAGAGAACTTGAGTATATCTCTTGCAATCAGTTGGGTAAATTGCTGTATTCTAAATTTCCTGGCATAGACAAATGAGTGCTTCAAGTGCTTCATCCAACTGATTGCAAGAGATCCATATTTCTACCCATTCCAAAGAAAGTTGACCCACCAGAATGAAAAAAAAATAATAGCACCTGAAAGTAAATTTTTGCTGAATCTCACTCAACAACAGTTATAGCAGTACATCAACAGGGTGCTGCCAGAAATGCTAGCTGGATTCAGAAGAGCCTGTGGAACAAGGGATAGCATTGCTGATGTTAGATTAATCTTAGTTCAAAGCAGAGAATACCAGAAGGATGTTTGCTTGTGTTATATTGACATATATTCAACTGTAAGGATCATAACAAATTATCAGTAGATAGCACTGAGAAGAATGGGAATTCCAAAACACATCATTTTGCTCATGTGGAATGTGTACATGGATCAAGATTCAGCTGTTTAAACAGAACGAGGGAATACTACATATTTTAAAATCAGGAAATGTGTATGTCAAGGTTATATCCTCTAATCAATCTGTATGCTGAGCATATAGTCTGAGAAAATGAACCATATGAAGAACTCAAGCTTCAGGATTAGACAAAGGCTCATTAACAATTTGTGAAAGTAGATAAAACAACCTTGCTTTCTGAAAGCAAGGATGCCTTGAAGCACTTGCTGATGATGATCAAGAATCACAGCCTTCAATATGGATTAGAGTTCAATATAAAGAAAACCAAAATCCTCATGACAGAACCAATAGATAATACCATGATAAATGGAGAAATGTTTGAAGTTGTCAAGTATTTCATCTTGGTTGAATCTATGATCATGTAGTCAGGAAACAAACAATGTATGTCATTGGATAAATCTGCTGCACCAGGACTTGTTTAAGTGTTAAAGAGCAATGGTGTTTCTTTGAGGACTAGGGTGCTTCATGGTAAAGAATTGCATTTGAATTATGGCTCCAGTGAACAATATTCAAAGTACAACGGACAAGCCAGGAGAAAAAAAAAAATCTTCTGGAAATAAGTAAAACTAGAATGCTCCTTGGAAGAAAGAATGGTAAAACTTCATCTTGCAGGTTATCGGGAGAGACCAGTCACTGGAAAGGGACATAATGCTTAGTAAAGTAGAAGATCAGAGAGAAAGGTGCAGACTCTCAATGATATTGACTGACATGGTAGCTGCAACAATGGGCTCAAACATAACAATTGTGAGAATGGTGCAGAACCCGGCAATGTTTTGTTCTGTTGTACATAGGGTCGCTATGAGTTGGAACTAACTTGATAGTACCTGCAAACAACTATAATATTTTATGGCAATATTTTTAATGTACCCTGTATTTGTTTATTCATTTAATCTTCAAAACTACCCAGTGAAGCTGTTATATTAATTTTTCAAGTAAGGAAAATAAGACAAATATAACATAAGCAACTATTTCATGTTTCTTAGCAGTCTGGTTCCAATCTGTTCAGAACTACTGTGTTGTATTATTCTGTATATTTAGTATGAGCTGTATTTTTCTCATGTAATCTCTAATTGAAGTAGATCTATTCCTTTGGGCCCATACAACCGAAAAGAGCTGTCTGGCCTCATCTCAAAATATAAACAAAAACAAAATTTTAAAAAACCCCTCACTGCCATCAAGTTGATTCTGACTCATAACTACCCTATAGGACAGGGTAGAACCACCCTTTTGCATTTCTAAATCTTTATTTATGGGAGTAAAAAGCCTCATTTGGTAGCACAGAACAGCTGGTGATTTCAAACTGCTGAACTTGTGGTTAGCAGCCCAATGCATAACCACTATGCTACCAGTTCTCCAGGATACATACCTGCAGAGGAGGGCTGACAAGTGCTTCCAGACAGTTCCTAAAGGACCAGACAGACTCTAGAAGATACTTTCCTCTGAGGTAAGCACATTGGCCTGGTATAAATACCCCTAAAATATTTCCTCTCACACATTTCCCTAGGATTTACCTAGGACTCACATTCCAGCATTACGGGGCCTGAGATGATGATTATTATGTGTACATGCAAGTGAAGCTCAGTGAAGCATATATGGTTGCTTTGATTTGTTTGTTTGGTTTCATTTCTTTATCTATTTATTTATTTATTGCAAGAGAGAGGCAACTTTGTTTGGCAGAGGGAGGTAGAGGATGAAGAGAAAGAAAAGGAAAGAGAAATTAGTGGAGAAGAGGATGGTACCTCTTTGCCTGAACTTGTCAGAAACTGGCCTCTAAGCATTATTGTGACCTCTGTACACACTCAGAGGCAGTATGAGGTGTGGTTGACTGATCCCTAAATAGGAAGGGAGAATGTGATTTTTTATTGCTGCCTTGTAGAATTGGTAGATCATTTATAATTGTGTGTGTGTGCACATGTGAACATCTGCTTAAACACATATTCAAATGAGAGACTGTAGCTTAGTATAATGATTTAGGTACATTCGTGGGATACTGTAGTATGTTTGAAAAACCTTGACAAACTTAATTCTTGGAGTTTTGTTAGGTCTCTGGATAAATCCCAGCATAGGAGGCTTGGGAAGAGCTCCAAGAGGATGACTAAAAAGCCCAGATAGGTTCTAGAAGGTGTGTTCCTATGAAGAAAGTACACTGGCTTTCTTTTAGGCCCTAGTAAGGCAAATCCTAGTCTCTGGAAAATGCTTGGAGAATTGTGAGGTCTTTCCTCTGAGTCTTATTTTGCAGAGGGAAGAGACAGACGGCTGAAAAAAAGCTTATGAGGAAAAACACCTGGGTTTCTTGCTGTCCTGACCTTAGTTATCACTATTGTTGCCTGTTCCCCAGAGGCATCCTCAATATTCCACGTCTATATGAACTGTATGTTATAAAGAAAATAACACGACCTTTGTAGTGCTTTGGAATATGGATTACCATTGAGATCCTTGCTCTTTTGACATATCTGAGACCTTGGCGTGACCCTTTTACATCACTAAATTCTGTTTCCTCACTTATAAATTAGGAATAATATCTACCCTGCATACTAATTTTAAGGAATAAGAGATCACATATGTGAAAACATATGGCACAGTTCTTATCATATTCCAACTTTCATTCTTTCCCCATATTTTGTAGTCAGATAGTGAAAGCAACTAGCTGTTGGATCAAGAATTTTGGACTCCAGAAACTTTTTCTCTCTCTCCTATTAAATGTTATATTGGAAGTCCTAAGTCAGGGAAATAAGGCAAGAAAAAAAATTAAAGTTATCAAAACCAGAAAGTAAGAGTTTGTATTACCTCTATTGGCATGATGCTGTATATTGAAAATCCAAAAGAATCCACAAAAAAGCATCCAAAATTAATATAGTAATTTAGCAAAATTACAAGATACAAGGTTGTGATGGTTAATTTTTCAACTTCTCTGGGTTATGATCCTCAGTAATTTGGCAGAAAATATTGAATCACCTTCCATTTTATGTGAGCAGCCAATGAATGTTATGTGAGCAGCCAATGAATTGAAAGGCGGAGTTTCCTTGGTAATGTGGCCTGCAATAAATGGATACCCTTACAAAGCTCATTCTGTCTGTCTTCCTACTTCCTTAGAAGTTGGAAGCCAAGTGCTTCTGTTCTTAGTCTGGAAGCTTCATAGAAACGTATTCACTTTGTGTGTCTTTGATAGTTGGGTTTATTGTGGCAGTTAAATCAATAGGAACATGTGGGCAGAATTTGGTTGGGTCACAGCTTGATTGTAGGACAACCTAAATAAAGACAGCGGGCATCACATCTCCCCCTTGTTGATTGAACCAGCTGCTTTAGCTGGTGATTGAACCAGCTGCTTTAGCTAGTTCTGTGTGTCAGCCTGTGTGCTACACCTGTGGGCCAAGCCAACCTGTGGATCATGGTCCTAGAGCCTGAGTCTCCTTTGAGACCTGTTTCACTATGCTGCTGGTGTGTACATTGCTTGAGCTTGAAGCTGGTGGATCCTGTTGCCGTACTTGGGTTTGAGATCCCATCAGGGCTAGCTTTGCTAAGCTCCTGAGCTACTGACTGTTGCTGACCCACCCTGCTGTCTGCTGCTTTCAGGAAGACTCTGCCTGCCTTGCCTGAGGGAGGACACCACTGTCTGCTTCCTTGACCTTGGATCCAGCAGCCCACATGAGTTGAAGGACTTCCAGTATATTAACTGTTTCATTACAGTGAGTTGAACCGAACCCTCTGTACTGCAGTATGGACTAATTAGCT
>NW_022111323.1:4428816-4431578 GCF_000313985.2 Echinops telfairi | reverse complement strand
CTGTATGCAAAACTTGGAAACATTGTCAGATACCAAAGGTCAGATGGATGGAAGCAAAACATTTCCCATATGGTGCCTTCAGGTCAGAAGGCACTCGAAATGTGACTGAGGAGAAACTGCTTTATCAGAGGAAGTATGTTACACTCCAAAATAACTGACTGGTTTGCCCAATGTGTGTAAAGAGAAATGTGGGAAATGTGTGTGGGAATGGCTATTAAGAGTGGAAGCATTTGAACTATCAGGAAAGGAATACATGGATAGCTACAACCCTTAAGTCTGAGTTATACATTTACATTACAATCTTGTTCACTGGTTTTAATCAATTACTATTTTATTGAACTATGGGTTCAAAGTTGATTGAGATTTAGACCATATTTGAATTACCACAGCCAAAAAGAAAACATGGGTGGGGAAATTTGATGACTGGAAGTGAGGCAGGTAGGAGGAGATGCTGACACATAACAAGGTTTATAACCAATGTCACAGAATAATAAGTTTTTGAGTGAGAATCTAATTTGCTGTGTTAACTTTCACCCAAAGCACAATAAGATATTTTTAAAAGACAAAAAAAGTGGAATAACAGTAAAAAAGAACATAAAATTTGGCCAGTTCAAGTTTATCAATAGGGGTCAATTATGGATTGAATCCCCCCACCCCCACCTCCAAAATGTGTCAACTTGGCTAGACCAGTTCTCAGTATGATATAATGTCCTCCATTTTATAATTGGATTTAATTACCCTATGTCGTGTAAATTCTAACCTCTCTACTATTAATGAGGCAGGATATAATCTTCACAATTAGATTGTAGTTTGTGTCAATATTTTTTGAGAGATAAAAGAGATTAAACAAGCAATCAGAGATCAGAAACCTGTGACTATCACAAAGAAAGAAGAGCTTGGAGTAAACAATGCTCTTTGGTCTCTGGGAACCTCTGCTGAAAACCTTCAAACCTAGGGAAAATTGATGCCAATATATAGAGAGAGCCCCCAAAAATGTTATGTCCACAGATTTAGAAAGAAGACAAGAATCTTCCCTCAGAGCTAACAAAAAGAAAAGACCTTCCCCTAGAGCTGGCATCCTGAATTCAGAGTTCTAGGCACTTAAAATATGAGAGAATAAATTTGATTAGCAAAGCCATGTATTTGTGGTATTTCTGTAAGACAGGGTCCACTAGGCCAGGTTTTTGTATAGTTAGTCTGCAGAGAACTGGATTGCATCATATTAGCATATTACATTGATGACATTATGCCAATTGGACTCAGTAAGGAGAAAGTATCAATGAATCTAGACATAATGGTAAGACATTGCATAATGGTAGGAAATTAGCCAAACAAAATTCAGGCTCTGTCTACTTCAGTGACATTTCTAGGAGTCCAGTGGTATGGGGCATTCTAAGGTGAAGAATATTGTTACATCTGACCCATCCTACAACTAAAAAGGAAGTTTAAAGTCTGGTGGGCCTCTCTGGAAATTGGAGGCACCATATCCCTCATTTGGGTGTGCTACTGTGCCTGTTTACCAAGTGATACAAAAAGATGTTGATATTAAGTGGGCTTCAGAAAAAGAGACGGTACAGCAACAGTTTCAGGCTGTTGTGTAAAGCTGTGTTAGCATTTGGGCCATCTGCTCTGACTGATCCAAATCATTATTGCAATGTTAGTGGCAGATAGAGATAGTATTTGGAGTTTAGGTAAGTGAATCACAGTGCATATTCTTAGAACTTTAAAGCAAATCTCTGCCATTCTTTGCCATCACCATTTTGAGAAATAGCTTTTGACTTGTCATTGAGTCTCAATAGAAACTAGCAACCACTTGTCTGTCATTTTGATGTACTGTGGTGGTTTGTGTGTTGCTGTGATGCTGGAAGCTATGTCACTGATATTTCAAATAGCAATGGGGCTATTCAAAGTGAACAGGTTTCAGCAGAACTTACACACTATAAAAAAGGAATAGGTTGTCCACTTTGGAAAAATTAGCCAGTGAAAACTTTATGATAGCATTAGAACATTGTTAGAGATAGTGTCAGAAGATGAGTCTCTCAGATCAGAAGACACTAAAAATTTGGGGAATAGTTGCTTTCTCAAAGTAGAGTCAACTGTAATGTACAAATGGAGTAAAGCCCTTGGGACTTTCATTTTCTGATGGGGTGTGACTCAAAATAAGAAGAAACCACTGCAAGCATCTATTAATAATTATAACATGGAATGTAAAACGTATGAATCTAGGAAAACTGGAAGTTGTCAAAAATTGAATGCATAAAGATAGATATTCTAGGCGTTAGTGGCTAAAATGGGCTTCTATTGGCCATTTGACTTTTTCATCACAAATACCTTTTTTTCAACAACAACAAAAAAGTAGCTATACACGTGGATTTCTACAGATTGGATACAGACATCAAATGGAGTATATCTGTGGGAAGAGACAAAGGAGAAGGTAATTATCAGTGGCTAAAACTAGACAAGGGTGGAACAGATCATGATTTTATGATATGTGAATTCAGGTTGAAGCTGAATAAAATTAAGACAAGTTCATGAAAATTAACATGCGACCTTAAGTACGAGTATATCTCACCTGAATGTCAAGAACACCTCAAGAACAGATTTGATGCACTGAACACTAATGACAGCTGTAGAATGATGTGTTAGTCTAGGTAGAATAGAGACACAAATCCATGGGCACAGATATGTGTATAAGAAAGAAATTTATATACAAGAGCAATTGAACATTAAGAAACCATTGCAGCCCAGTCCAGATCAAGTCC
>NW_022111323.1:4426456-4427908 GCF_000313985.2 Echinops telfairi | reverse complement strand
TCTCTTTATCTGGTCAGGTTCTGGTCAACTCAATGCGGGTTGCCTCTCTTAGCCTCACCAGGGTGTCCATTGGTTGCCTTGCCTTAGACCATAGCCCCATCACAAATTCTCAACAACCCTAGCCCCCTTGGGCTAGGTCATGACCTTCAGACCGGTCAACCTGCTCTTGTCTTCTCCTCTAGTTCCTGTGAACCAAGTCCACGGGTGTCAGGGGCCAGACTCAGTCCATCTCTTTATTGCTGCATTTCTCCCACTTCCTTTCAACAAGTAGATCCAGGTAGTCACCTAGTAAGCATCTCAGCCTGCCTACAGACTCCCTTTAATGTTCAGTCCCAGAGAGTTTTCTTTGTGATTCCAGATTTTTTCCAGCTTCTGACAAAGACCACAAGAGTTCAAACTTCAAATCCAAAGGGTTTCTTTTTCTTTATCTTCAATTTGTCAAGCTTGCCTCCAGGCAAGTTTCTTGTAATGCAAATGTCCTGAGTACTCCAGAGTACTGGATGGGGCTTATCTTTTCAGAGACTTCTCTGCTGGTGTGTCCTAAACCTATCTAATAATCCAATTAATGGCTTGAGGCAAGCGGGCTTATAAGCTCTATTTTCATATTCCCCAAAATCATTTATATACATCCTTATATCTATAATAAGCATAAGAAATCAGTATAAACAACATAGAATCAGAAACTAAATTCAATTCTTAAAGCAGTCAAGTTCAGTGCTTATTTAGCTTATCTAAATCCTTATGTAAACTATTCTATTTATACAAAAATATGGGACTAGGTCTCTGAAAGCATCAAAACAGATCCATGCTGTCAGCCATTTTGACCTTCTGTCAACCATTTTCCTTAAGCAGCATGGTTTCTGAGACATTCAAATGGCGATTTCTACCCCTGAGCTCAAAGTATACATTAATCACATTCTTTTTCACCATTTCAAACAGGAATAACCAAAGACTTCAACCAAACATAATAATCAAAACTTTTACTTCCCATATTCTTACCAGAAAACAACTCAGTAAACTGCATGGATATATCTGAATTCAGGCTAGCCAGAGAAGAAAAACTACCACGAGACAGAAGTCAAACAAACATCTACTCTCCATCTTATGATTTGTTTCTCCAGATCCCCACTCCCAAGGTACTATAATGTATTAGTCTGAGTAGACTAGAAAAACAAATACATGGATACACATATGTGTACAAGAAAGAGATTGATATACAAAAACAATTGAACGTTAAGGAAACATTGCAGCCCAGTCCAGATCAAGTCCATAGATCCAATATTAGCCCATATTTCTGATATCAATCTATAAAGTCTTCTTCAGACTCACGAAACACATGCAATGATGCCGAATTCAGAAGATCACAGGCCAGTGGGTCCAGTGTCATTGGAAATTATCTCAGTGCTGGCAGGAGTCTCTGTGTGGCTGTTCCGGCTTCTGAGGTCTGGTTGC
>NW_022111323.1:4424118-4425444 GCF_000313985.2 Echinops telfairi | reverse complement strand
GGGTTGCTTAAGACCATCAGAAAGTACATATTTCTGATGGTCTTAGGAACCGAGACACCACTTCTCTATCCATCTCCAGGTGGGTCCACGCACATGCAGATACACTCACATATGAGTACCCAGTGTGAAGACTGTGATCCATGCTATACCATGCTTCAAGATAAAATGTCATTTATTTGTAATTAGAGATAAATATTTCACAATATATAATTACATATTGTTTTGTGATTAATCACTATGCTTTAATTATGTTTAATTTGTAGCAATGAAAATACATCCTGAATATCAGATATTTACATCACAATTCATAACTAGCAGAACCCCAGTTATGAAGCAGCAGCGAAAATAATTTTATGGTTGGGGGTCAGCACAACACGAGGAACTGTATTAAAGGGTTGCGGCATTAGGAAGGTTAAGAACCACTGCTGTAGGTAGTTCGAAGAAGTAATCATACGAGTCCCCCAAAGAGAGAGGCCAGTGCACTTCGACTCTGAAAGATGACACTGGGCTCCTCTAAAACAACACGTAAACAGCAACCAGGCCCAACCACCTCAGCAAAAAAGCAGGAGAAACAGAAGTCAATGACGGAAGAAGTAATGAACCTAACAATGTGCATAGAAGAAGCAGATATTGATCTACCACAGCAAGAAATTTTCAGAATGCTGCTTGGAGTCATACAGGATATGAGGGAAGCAATGCAGAAAAATCATGAAACAATAGAGGAGATAAAGGCCATGTACAAAAGGGAAATACATGACCTAAGGGTTGAAATAAAATCCAGTAGCAAATTAATAGACTTTACCAACAAACTTGAGGAGGCAGAGAATTGCACCAGTGACCTAGAGGATAACCAGGCAGACTTCAAATAAGCAGGAAAGGCAATCAAATAAGACAATCAGAGAATTTGAAGAAAACCTGAGAGCCATAGCTGATACTATGAAGAGGACCAATATTACAGTAAGTGGACTACTGGAACAAGATACAAGAAAAAAGTCAAGAGTGAAAAGAGCAAGGGAATTCTAAGAGGAAAATTACCCCAGCTTAATAAGGGAAAATCAGGCAACTATTCAGGAGTCCAAAAGAACACCAGCCAGACTGAATCCCAGGAAGAAGTAACCAAGACACAAAATAGTTAAATTATCCAACTATGAAGAAAAGGAGAAACTCATAAGAGCAGCTAGGGAAACACAAATAGTTACTTATAACAGTACCAAAATAAGAATATGTTCAGACCTATCAGCAGACATGATGAAGAAAAGGAGAGAGTAGAGTAACATATTCCAAAAATGGAAGGAAAATAACGCAAACCCAAGAATACTATATCCC
>NW_022111323.1:4419444-4423311 GCF_000313985.2 Echinops telfairi | reverse complement strand
CTACAGATCTAAACAGCACAATTGGACGACTTGACCTCTTAGATATTTTCAGAGCCTTCCACTCAAATGCAAAAAATTCACAGTCTTTTCAAGCCCACATGGCATATACTTGAAGAGAGACCACATCTGGGACACAAGTTGAATCTGTGTAAATTCAAGCACATAGAGATTAAACAGACTTCTCTCTCCGATGACTATGCCATACGGCTGGAAATTAACAAAAGGATGATGAAGAAAACAATGGCAAAAATTGGAGAATGAATAACTATTTCAAAAGGAATGGATATTGGCTCAAATCAGAGATGGAATCAGGAAGCTTCTAGAAACCAATGATAATGAAAATACGATATACCCAAACCTATGGGACATAGCAAAGGCCTTTATCAGAGGAAGTTTGATAGAAATACATGCATACATGAAAAAGGAAGATAGACTCGTGGTTGATATATTGGCACAAAACTTACACCAATTAGAGAAGAGTCAATGGGACAATCCTACTAATAGCAGAGGGAAAGAAATAATAAAAATCAGGGCTGAGATACAAGAGAAGGAAAATAAGAAAACTATGGAAAAAATTAATGCAGCTAAAAGTTGGTTCTTTGAAAGAATCAACAGAATTGATAGAACACTGGCAAACCTAACAGAAGAAAGGCAGGAACAGGCAAGGGTGGGGGATGAAACAGGGGACATTACAATAGACCATAATGAAATCAAAGGATAATTACACAGTACTATGAAGGCCTGTATTCTAATGATCTGAACAATTTGGAAGACATGGACAAATACTTGGAAAAACAATCCTGCCCTACACTATCCCAGATGGGTGTTAAGAACCTCAACAGACCCATAGCAATAGAAGAAATAGACAAGGTTATCAAGGGATTGCCAACCAAAAAATCCCCTGGGCCAGATAGCTTCACAGGAGAATTCTACCAAGCATTCAGGAAAGAAGTGACACAAATTCCTCCAGAACATAGAAAAAGATGGAAATTTCCCAAAATATGTCTGTGAAGCTAGTACAATTCTGATACCTAAAGCGGGCAAGGATCCCATAAGAATTGAGAACTACAGACCAATATCCCTAATGAACATTGATGCAAAAATTCTTAACAAAATACTGGCCAATAGAATACAAAAGCATATAAAACAAATAATTCACCATGACCAAGTGGGATTTATACCAGGGATGCAGGGACGGTTCAACATATGAAAGACCATTAGTATTATTCGCTACATTGACATGAAAAATGATAAGAACCACATAGTAATATCAATATATGTGGAAAAAAGCATTCCACAACATCCAACACCCAATCCTGTTTAAGACACTCAAGAAGATAGGAATGGAAGGTATATTCCTCAATATTATCCAAGCTATATATGAAAAATCAACAGCCAACGTCATAATCAATAGAGAAAAGACTAAAACAATTCCACTGAAAAAGAGGACCAGACAAGGATGCTCCTTGTCCCCACTCCTATTTGACATCCTACTGCAGGTCCTAGCTAATAACATAAGGCACAAAAGGATATCAAAGGTATTCATCCGGGGAAGGAAGAGGCAAAACTATCATTATTTGCAGACTATATCATCTTATATATTGAAAATTCCCAAACTCCAGAAGTGGAGTGTGGGAAGTGATAGAGCATCGGTTCTCAACCTGTGGTTCATGGCTCCTTTGGAGGTGGAACGACTCTTTCAGAGGGTCGCCCGATTCATAACTGTAGCAAAATTACAGCTATGACATAGCAATGAAAATAATTGTATGGTTGTCAGTCACCACAAAATGAGGAAATATATTAAAGGGCTGCAGCATTAGGAAGGTTGAGAACTACTGTGATACAGGAAGATGGCAGAGTGACAGGATATAAGATCAACAAACAGAAATTTTTCAGATTGCTCTACACATCAGACAAGATCACGGAAGAGTCAATTAAAAAGTAGTACCCTTTACAATAGCTAAGCAAAAATTGAAATATCTAGGGATATAACTCACTAAAAGAAAAAAAAGTTTTGTATGAGGAAAACTTCAGATCACTATTACAAGAAACCAAGAGTGACCTCAACAAATAGAAGAATATCCCATGCTCATGGATTGCAGGACTCAATACAGTAAAGATGTCAGTTCTTCCCAAGGCACTATATAAGTTTAATGCTATTCTGATACGTAAACCATCATCCTTCTTCAAAGAATTTGAAACATTGATTACCAACTTCATATGGAGAGGGAAGGTGCCCAGAATTAGCAGAGAACTCTTCAAAAAGAAAGACAAAGTGGGAGGGCTTGCTCTACCTGACTGACTTTAGCACATATTATACAGCCACAGTGGTCAAAACAGTGTGGTACCAGTATAACGACAGATATTCAGATCAATGGAAAAGAGCTGAAAACCCAGAAATAAAAACAACAGCATGCAGACAACTGATTTTTGATAAGGGCCCAAAAAAGATCAAATGGGAAACCGATGCCCCATTCAATAAGTGGTGCTGGGAAAAATGGATATATACCTGCAGAAAAATTAAGTAAGACCCTTACCTCACTGTATGCATAAGAATAAAATCAAGGTGGATCACAGACACTGAGGTGAACCCCCAAATTATTAGGGCCATTAATGAGGGAATTGGGACAAACCTGAGAACCTTGGCACAGGCTATCAGAAATATGGAAGGATACAAATACAGAGGAGTCACAAATTGACAAGTGGGATATACTGAAGATAAAACACCTGTGTACCTGGAAAGAATTCATCAAAAGAGTAATAAGAGAGCCCACAGACTGGGATAACATCTTTAGCAATGACATATTCAGAGAAAGGCCTTATTACTAAAATCTACAATACTTTTCAAGCTTACAATAAGAAAAAAATAACTGCCCACTAAGGAGATGGGCAAAGGATCTGAACAGTAGTTTCACAAGGGCATAAATCCTAATGGCCAATAAACATGAGAAAATGTTCCTGTTCATTAGCCATAAGATAAATGCAAATTAAAACAACTATGAGATACTATCTAATACCCTCAAAGACAGGCCAATTCAAAAAATCAGAAAGTAACAAGCATTGGGGGGAGGCTGTGGTGAGAAAGGAACTCTTGTCCACTTCTGGTGGACCTGTAAGTATGTACAGCCACTATAGAAATCAATTTGGCGATATCTAAAACACATGGAAATCGAGCTACCATACGACCTAGCAATCCCCTTACTGGGCATATACCCAGAAGAAGCAAGAAACAAACCACGGCTGGACATCTGTGCTCTAATGTTCATCGTGGCACTGTTCAAAATTGCAAGGAGTTGGAAACAACCCAAATATCCATCGACAGACGAATAGATCATAAAACTGTGGTACATAATACAATGGAATACTACACATCTCTAAAAAGCATCAAAGCACATTGCTGCACGGAAAGAACTGGAGTAAATCATGCTAAGCGAAGTAAACCAAGCACGAAAGGAAAAGTACAACATGAGTCCACAAAGATAAGTTTTAAAAATGGGGCATAGGGGAAAAGTTACTATATACATACATTCTTGGCGTGAGGTCCAGGTACAATGTCAGGGGCCAAATCCAATCCAGGGTTACATACAGAAGCCAATTAAATAGGAGGAGGAAAGAAAGAGAAAAAAAAGACATGAGTAGGGGGGAGCAGGGCACTGACCCACCCAAGGGAGGCTATTGTTTATATCCCACCAGGAGAGGGAGGGAGAGACCAGGCTTCAATCCAAAGCGCCAAGACATGAATACAACATTCTGGCATGTACCAGGGAACCAATAGAGAGGTCTTTGGGGCTAGCCCCAATCCCAACTATATGGACACCCCACCCGCCCTCAGAAGAATGCACTTCAGAGGACAGCACTGAAGCTATA